>NC_071256.1:7253229-7355729 GCF_023375685.1 Ictalurus furcatus
ATGCAATAAATTAACTTTTTGGATCTTTTGTTTTCAAATAAATCTGTATGTAGTTTACACCAGCTCCAATAGCAGTAACATCTGAAGTTCCATGAACCACAGAAAACATTTCACAATGCCTAAGTTTAATGGAGTCTTAGTGCCTCACAGCTCCAGGATTTGATCCTGAACTATGGTTAATGTCTGTGTGGCGTTTCACATGTTCTTGCTATGTCTGGGTGGACTTTATCTGTTTTTCTTTCCACCACACAAAAGAATGCTGGATGCTTACTATTCAAAATAGCCCATGGGTGTTAATGACTGTGTGAGTATTCCTGCTTTATGTTCAGTGTTCATAATATAGGCTTCGGTTCCAGCTGCTTTAAGTACTACAGTACATCTCATCCTCATGGACTGCACCAGATTTGTCAGTTCTTGCTGTGAGATGTTACTCCACTCTTCCACCAAGGCATTTGCAAGTTCTCGATCACGTCTTGGGGGGACACATGTGGGTTGCCACTGCAAGGACGATCAGCTGTCCTTCCTTTCTCCCTGTAGCACTGTCTCAGGTGTCTTACATTGCAGTTTATTGCTCTGGCCACATCTGCAGTCCTCATGCCTCCCTGCAGCAGGCCTATGGCATGTTCACGCAGGTGAGCAGGAACCCTAGGCATCTTTCTTCTGGTGTTTTTCAGAATCAGTAGAAAGGTCTCTTTAGTGTCCTAAGTTATTGTAACTGTAACCTTAATTGTCTACCGCCTATAAACTGTTTGTGTCTTAGGGACTGTTCCTCCTTAGGTACAATAATTGTTTATGATTCATTGAACAAGCATGAAAAACATTGTTTAAACTCTTTCCAATAAAGATCTGTAAAGATTATTCGGATTTTACTAAATTATCTTTAAAATACAGTCTCCTGAAAAAGAGAGGTTTCTTTTTTTGTTGAGTATATTATGGAGCAAGTAAACAGTCAGTTCTTGAAATTGATGTGTTGGAAGCATGAAAAAATGGGCACGTGTAAAGATCTGAGTGACTTTGAGAAGGGACAAATTGTGATGGCTAGACGACTGGGTCATAGCATCTCCAAAACAGCAGGTCTTGTGGGTTGTTCCCAGTACTTTGACACGCACCACCTACCTAAATATTGTCGCACACCCCCTCATGATAATGTTATTCCCTAATGTCAGTGGCCTCTTTCAGCAGGATAATGCACCCTGCAACACTGGAGAAATTGCTCAGGAATGGTTTGAGGAACATGACAAAGAGTTTATGGTTTGAACTGGCCTCCAAATTTCCCAGATCTCAATCTGATCGAGCATCTGTGGGATGTGCTGGACAAACAAGTCCAATCCATGGAAGCCCCACCTCGTAACGTCCAGGACTTAACGGATCTGCTGCTAATATCTTGGTGTCAGATACCACAGCACACCTTCAGAGATCTTGTGGAGTCCATGCCTCGACGGGTCAGAGCTCATTTGACATTGATACTCCCTTAGTGGAGGAGTGAGAAGATCATTGTGTTGTTTTGGTGAGTCTGAGGTTCTCACAGTAACATGAAGTGATCATGTTACTGAAAACTGACCCTCCCTCTGGACTGATGACTATTGTGAGATGTTACCTGAGTTTACTTTCCCAAGAAAGACAAAGAACAGTACTGCTCTATTTTAGAGCAACGATTACTTAAAATCTTTATATAATTACACTTTACACTCATATTTGTACAGTCAGAAATGAGTGTTTTGAGTGTTTCTAATCGTCACTGCAAGATCGTTGAAGAATAACATTGTTTCTGGAGTACACCCTATTTTTGATTGATGGGAAGATATAATGGAAGGTTCACAAATAAATGAGAAATGAATGAGGCCTAACTTCATGCTCATATCTATTTGTGAAATAGCTGATCTCATCATTGCACCGCTCACCCTGTGTGTGTCCTGCCAGTGAAAGCACATTCTCTGCTCAATTCGTGGCTTCACTCCATCTCATGCAGGGGATCACTGCTGCTCAGTATGAATACATCTGTTAATAAAATTATTTCAGGTTTTACTCAGAGGTAGAAGGGAAAACAGTAGGAAGAGCCTTGGGGCTGTAACAGACAGCAAAACTCATTTTTATTCTCATTCAAGAAAAACCTGTTCACTTATTTTTGTACAGGGTGGAAATGTTTCTTTGGAAAATATAGAATGTTAGGATTTTTTCTTCAGTCGATTTCACTTCTCATCTAATAGGTGAGCAGATAGCTCTGCAGCCACAGACATGTTCAGCAAGCAGCTTTATTTGGATGAATATTTGACTGCCAAATTATCTAACACACATGGTTCACACTCTGACCCAGTAATTATAGGACAGAATGCATTATGTTAACTGTCACTAGAATGTCACGGAATATTTTTGCCTGTCTTCTCCATCAGTTACCTCTAATATGAGTTAACCAATCGAACATGACAGACATCTGAGTAAATTACAGAATTGTTACTAGTGTTGAAGAATTGAGAATTCTTTATTGGATAGTGCCATCTAGTGGCTCTAAATTGTATTGCTACCTGTGAAGTGACGTAGTTGTATTTTCAATGCCGTTGTATGTTATTACGTGCACCATTTTAGATTTGCTTTACAGTGTATCTAATTACTATTATTTGGGTTGTCTTTAAATGTAGTTAATGTTTTTATTAATTATGGCATATGGTGAATTTACCAATTCAGAAATCAAACATAGGCTATATGAAACCTAGGTTCAAGGATCAGGAGAGCCAGATCATGTGATTTCCTTTGTCTTTATTGAGATACCCTGACAGAAGCTCAAATTACCATAAAATAATAATAATAATAATAATAATAATAATAATAATATTGATTGTACAACATTGTATCCACCAGCAGATGTCACTCGTGTGCGCTGTAATACAATGATTCAAAAATATTTACAATTTGGGAAGGCCATCGTTACCAAACCACCACGTGGTACCTCACCATTCAAAATAACCTGACAAATTTTTAATTCCAGAGAGGGAAAAAAATACACCTAGATTCCTCTGTCTTGTTGAATGTAATATCCATTTAATGCTTTTAAACACCATTAAATGGATATTACATTCAACAAGACAGAGGAATCTACCAAAAACAAACAAACAAACAAAAAAAAACCTTGTCATTTTCAAGTGTTAGAAGAAGTGTCTGTTGCACTTCTTTCAAACTGTCACCTTTGGTTTGGACATCAACATGAATCTTAGTTTACTCTCAAAACAAATTTTATTTCATCATTTTTTTAAAATGCTCTTTTCAGTATATCTTCTATTTCACTTTATGATATTAAAAACACAAAAAATTTATTTACACTGTTACAAATCTGTTCTGCAACAATAATCAGATAGGCTGTAGCATTCAGAGAATGCTTGATTGGTATTAAGGGGCCAAATATGTTCCAAGAAAACATTCCCCACACCATTTTACCACCACCAGCCTGAACTGCTGACACACGGCAGGTTGGGTCCATGGATTCATGCTTTTGATGACAAATTCGTCCCTAAAACTTCCCTTCAACTGTCCATTTTTGGTGAGCCTGTGCCCACTGTAGCTTCAGATTACTATTCTTGACTGACAGGAGTGAAACCCAATGTGTTGTTCTGCTGTCTGCCTCATGGTTTGATGTGTTGTGTGTTCTGGGATGCTTTTCTCCTCACCATGGTTGTAAAGAGTGCTGTAGCCTTCCTGCCAACCCCAAAACAGTCGGGCCATTCTCCTCTGACCTCTTTCATTGACAAGGCGTTTCCATCCATGGAACTCCCGTTTACTGGATGTTTTTTGTTTTTTTCACCATTCTGTCAACTATAGGCTGTTGTTAACACACACTATGTATAATGGATGTACATGATAACACACACACAGTATGTATAATGGATGTGCATGATAACACACATACCATGTGTAATGGATGTGTGATTAAAAGTTTCAAAAAGTACTCAAACCAGCCCATCTGGCACCAACCACCATGCCAAATTCTAATGTTTTGATTTGAACATTAACTTCATAATCTGCATGATTTATTTACATTTTTTTTGCATTACATTCTGTGCAGGTTTATGGTGTTCCTTCTGAAGTGAATGTATATATAGCCAGTTTTACTTGATAGGCTTTATTGTCTGAATATTATCTGTTTGCTTGCAAAGATGATGAAGGGCGTTTGTCCTAAATGTCCTGTTTCTCTGGAAACTTTGTGTACTACTCTTCTTTTACGTCATCCATTATACTTAGTGTGTGTTAACTTGTAAGTGAATTACTCCTCCTTTCAAATTCAGAGTTCTAGCTCTTATAGAGGTAGTTTGAAGCCAATCTTAATATAGACTTTTTGCCTGTGTTTCGGTTTCAGAGCTATTAGATTTGTTTAGATTCAACTTTATTGTCATTGGCCAGAATACAGTTACAAAGTCAATGAAATGCAGACCAGAATTTCATAATAACTTCATTTAACCAGGAAGGCGAAACAGAGAATGAGGCAAAGTGCAACATGGTATTTGCAAATGGCATAGTATCAACAGTGCAAGTGAAAAATAAGGCATGAAAAACAAATGGCCTGCTGTGTGTAAATGACTCTGGATACATGCATTAATGCATTAGTGCAGTGAACAAAGGTGCGCAGCAGTAATGAATGTGGATCCATTGCAATGAGTGGAATCCAAGACACAGCAATACTGAATATAAGGTGCAATTAGGAGTAGTTCAAGACTGTTTAAACTGTTTTTCATTCTATGCACAGAGGTAGGGTTGTACATGTGCAGTATGTGCACTTTGGAAGGGTGTAAGTTAGAGGCACATTAGGTAAGATTAGTCCATTTCCCCCCAAGATTAGCTCTCTAATGATTAAAGAAGAAGCCTTAATTGGAAATTATTTTCTTCGTATATCCCAGCATGTTAGGAAGTCAGGGCCAGCCATGACACAGCACCCCAGGAGCACGGAGGGTTAAGGGCCTTACTCAAAGGCCCAACATTGGCAGCTTGGCAGTGCTGGGGCTTGAACCCCCAACCTTATGATCAGTAACCCTGAGCCTTTGAGATATATAGAACATGCTTTTAAAAATAACCGAATTGATTAAATCGAGGCCTTGTCAAAAGTTTGGAAAACAGTCTTCCGATCTGGAAAGCTTGTTTGTGTTTAGATGCGCTTCCTATCATTCATTTTATTGTTCACTCTATAGGCCACCGTAGATCCTGGAGCTTCATAAACATAGGTAGGTTTGATATTTGAATGATTACCACCCAACTATTAGAAACCTAATCTTGGGGGAAAAAAGGGCTAATCTTACCTAATGTACTTTTAAGTAGGTCTGGGTGAAAAACCCAACAGGTTTGCTCAAACACATAATACTTTTGTCCTGAAGTTAGGGTTTAACAATTATTATTCACGTCCTACATATTTTGCGGGTTATTTGTAGGCCTACAAGTAAGAAATAATAATAAAAAACCAACTGCACTTTTTATGGACCAGAAACCATACAGACAGACTGGTAAAGTAGCAATAGGATATTTGTAGGTCTGATCTACTCCCTAAAAGATACCTCTCTACCACTGAGTACCATTTTGATTCAGCTGATTGAAATTATTATCTAGTCTATGATTGGACGAACCACGCAGAAACACAACTGCTACAACTGATTAGTTTCATAGTGAGCAGGGAAGGGTTGCATGGACATTTTCTGCGTGTAACTTCGGTCGGTGCAACGCCGTGTTTACAATGGGAGCGCGGGGGAGCGGGTGCACAAAGGGTCTTTGTTGCTCGTCGATCCAATCACACGCCGCGGTTAGATCGCCATGAGTGCCTCAGCCAATCAGAAGGCGCGGCGAGACTGTGGAGAAAGGCGTTTCATTTGGATGCTGCGAGCGTGCGCGCGCGCTGAACGACTATGTGTGAAGAATTCATCGCCGGCGGAAAAATGGTCGCGTAGCCTGGTACCACGCGTGCAACCAAAGCCCGATCTGGACTGACTGGCCACCACGTAAAGCTGTGTTTTCCAAGCGGATCACTGAGATCTACCAACGCGCACCGGATATCGACGCACGATGTAATAACAATTATTATAATATATATATTTTTTAAATCGACAGTTCAGGGATGGGTAGCGGAACCACGCCTGCCCGAGATCTGCTCATAAACAGGTATGTTACCTGTGGACCTCGGGGACTCAAGGTTTACAAACACATGTCGTTGTGTAAGGGTTTGGCGTCCACTGTACTCAGCCGCGCGATGGCATGATCACCTGGAGGATTCACAAAGCCGACGGAGGGCACGTCGATCACCAGGAATGCTCGATTCACGCGGATGACAACACGGCCGTCTCCGTCACATTTACACGATCAGACCGAACTGGTTTTTCTAACCCGCACTGGATTTAGTCTGCTTTTGGGATCTTGTCTGCTGCCGGTTTTTAAGCGCGTGCGTGTCGGCGTTCTGGATCTCAGACAAAGAGCGTCCACAGAGTCGAGTGAAGACTCGGAGAAACCGTTATGGCCTCTATTCGCTTAAACGGATTGGACCAGCTGCCGGAAAACGGGAGTGTATCGCGAACACCGGAGCCTCAGACCCCGAAGCTGCTCTCTCAGGTGGACACCGCTGTGCTGCCGTTCCTCGGAGGCTTCGGTCGCTTCCAGAAGCGTCTTGTGGTTCTGACATGGCTTCCTGCGCTGCTCATCGCCTTCGGTCAGTTCTCGGACTATTTTCTCCTCGCGCAACCCGAGAGCTCGTGCGCCCACCAGAGCGATCAGGCACGAAACGGGAGCGGCGTGAGCGCGAGCCCCTTGCCGCCTGGTCTGTTCGGTAACGCGACCCTCGCCGAGAGCAGCAGCAGCGCGCGGTGCAAATGCGCTGAACCGAGGTTCGAGCTCCAGCTAGGACTGCAGCAGAACGTGGTGACCAAGGTGGGTGAGGGAAAAACAAATGCTCACACACTGCTTAGTTGTCCTTGACAAGCTTTTGCACATGCATCAGTGTTTCCCATCTCCTCACATGTAACTCACCTCATTTAAATCTGCCAATTAACACGTGGTTACATTGAAGATGTGCTGCAACCCCCCTTCTACCTTTTCTTTCTTTCTTTTCCCTTTTGCTGTAGTGTCCTTGTAAGTCTGACCTGCTTTCACCAGGATGACGTTTTGCATAGCTCTTTATCAATTTACCAAGGAGGGTTGTATTATGTTCATTCAAATGTTTACTCATTTGAGAATCAAAGACCAGCTGACACAGTCTAGTTAACTCAGCAGGTGCATGCAGGGTCTGATAAGGTGGTCTGGGGTGTACCACCCACCTAGTCTGGGGCAGATAACTCCTCTATGATTGGCAAACCCAGCAGTATATCTATACATTATGGTTTTTTTTTAGCAGTTGTTAACAGTCGGTTGGTTAAGATTAGGATGTCTTACACAAGACGGTTGTTTTTCACAGATGCAGCATGTGTGTTGGAGAAAAACGCACGTGAACCTTGCTGGATATGCAATAAACTCTGCCGGAGATGGACTGTTATTGGTGATTATTTGGACCACCAGTACATGTTTGCTTCTTTCGTTGTGTACTGGAGCTGTGAGGCTAAGGTTGCTCATAAGTAACAAAAGTAGAAGCGTAGAAGTTCATAACAAAGTAAAAGTCGAAGTTACTACTTAAAGGTACAATAGTCAAGTTTCTTTTTTACTCCTTAATTGTATAATTAACTTGGAAGATATGTAGAACATGATAAAAAACAAAGAATGTGTTAAGTCACGGCCTTGGCAAAGTTGTATTAAGTCACTGAGAAAACCAGTTTGGAAAACGAACTTCTGGTCCGGAATGCTTGTTTGTGTTTGGATACACATCCTGTCAGTGATTTTATAGCCACTCTGTAAGATTCTGGCACAGAGCTTCATGAACATGAGCAGGAGTTGGGGGAGTGCGCTCTGAACATACCTTGTGCACCTTTAAGCATTGTGTAAACCTCACACTAAAATTGATGCACATTTATTTGCCTTAAGCCACTGTTTTAGTCACTGGAAGATTACTGATTACACTTCTACTGTACAATTATGCCAGACTTTGAGGCTTATTCAGTCTGAGTGCAGTGGATTGCAGTATTTTCTCAGTAGTTGAATACAGGGTGGTGTGATGCAGCTTGACGTGAAGCAGAGTTACCGTTACCACCCAAAAACTGATTAGTTTCCCACAACCGCATGACTATAAGAATTTTATTCCTCTTATACCAGAGGATGATAACACATTAGAACAAGAGAAAATAAGCTAGTTTCCATTATCATTTGTTCTGTAAACTGTCATTCCCTCTGTTGTCTCTCTTTCATGAAATGAAATGCAGCTTGTTATGTTACAGTGGAACCTCTAAGCGCTCCATACTGAAGAATTTCGGGAGACTTAAACGAACAGCTTCACTTCTGACAGTGGAGACTAATTCTGGGAAATGCTGAATAAAGTGTCTCCTCACAGAGAATACAATGTCAACAATTACACACGTTTTCAAATCCTGTTTATGTGAAGCATCATCCAGAAAAGTCTATTACTATTGAAACAATAACATACTAGAACGAGCACATTGGTCCTTCTGACCAATCAGAATCAAGCACTGTGGTATAACAGCTTTGTCATGGATGTGATTGTTGTTATGATGTCTCCACAGTGGCAGCTGGTGTGTGATGAGGAGTGGAAGGTCCACATCGCTAAGTTCTCATTGCTGGTTGGCTCCATATTTGGTTACCTGCTGATGGGGGCCATGGCGGACTGGTAAGCTACTCGGTGCATTATCTTTCTCAAAGGTTCTCAATCCTTGTCTATTTTTTCCTACTCTAACAGTTGATTCAATGAATCTGTGGATTACTAAGTATCCTTCAACAGTATTTCATGTTCTGAGCAGGTATAGTGCGGCAGAGTGAAGAAATTACTGTGTATGCCATAAGTCGATTGTTGTTGCTGTGTACTGTTGCGCATCATATTGACTATGAAGATAAAGTGCATATCAAAAGTGAAACCTTTTTATATGAAGCTCCTCCATTTTGTACAGTTTTCTGCTCAGTTGTTTCTTGACCAACTGTTTGTCATTTACATTATTGCTATTTCATGCCACACAAAAGGTAACAAAAGTTTGTTTTTCTTTTTCTGTTGTCTTCTAACGTTGACCCACTGAGTTTGGAGATACTGTTGAAGCAGCAATATGTTGCCATCCACAGTATATTCCTTGCATGAGCAGGAGAACCCTGGCTATGATGTTGCCTGCACACTGCATCGCCAGTACCAAAACAAATGTGCCACCTGCTGCACTTTAAAAAGATTTTTTGAGTTTGCCATGTGGGAGAAGATTGACCTGTTCACATTCCTACATTAAATTTATTTCTGCAACTTCCACTTCTAAAAGCTAATTTCCACCTTAATGCTGATTACTACTAATCAGTATCTGGTGAAGCATCCTAATAAAGAGGTGAAGTAAGGAAGTGCTTTTGATGTGCTTTCTACCCACAGCTGGTCATGATACAATACATTCAGCTGTTTAAAAAAAACAAAAAAACAAAAACAGATAATGAATAAACTAGTTGCTGGCATGTTTCCTGACCCAAACACTGGTATGTGCTTGTTGAACATCCCATTCCAGATTTAGTCCCCCTTTGCTGTTTTAACAAGCTCTAATCTTCTGGGAAGGCTTTCCACTAGATTTAGGAGCATGGCTGTGGGGATTTGCTCATTCAGCCACAAGAGGATTAGTGAATCCAGGTATTGATGTTTGGCGAGGAGGCCTGGGGTGCCATCTGTGTTCCAGTTCATGTGTTCAGTCGGGTTGAGGTCAGGGCTCTGTGCAGGCCACTCTAACCGTGGCCAACCATGTCTTGATGGAGCTCACTTTGTGCACAGGGGCGTTGTCAGGCTGGAACAGGTTTGGGCCTCTTAGTTCCAGTGAAGGAAAATTGTAAAGCTACAGCATACCAAGATATTATAGACAATTGTGTGCTGCCAACTTTGTGGCAACAGTTTGGGAAGGCTCAGATATGGGAGCTTTTTATGCTTTTGTCTCTGCTGTTATAACATTGCCATCGGTGGAGAACTCGGTGAGATTTCCAACACTCTCACAATGATTATGTATCTTCCAGCTAGGGCAATGACACAGTAGGTGGTTCTTTGTTGCTGTCAACTGCAGCCCAGTTAGCCGTTATTGGCAGTGGAAGAAAAACAAGCAGCTTTTCTGACAGCTGAATTATAAAATAACATCGTTGCACTTATCGAATCTGAAAGAGAATATAGGGAAATGTAAGGGGAAAAAATAGAAATAT
Source organism: Ictalurus furcatus (assembly GCF_023375685.1). Lineage (NCBI taxonomy): Eukaryota > Metazoa > Chordata > Actinopteri > Siluriformes > Ictaluridae > Ictalurus > Ictalurus furcatus. The sequence goes on from NC_071256.1 coordinate 7,263,493, forward strand.
CTTAAATACATTTTGAGCAAGGAGAGAAAAAGACATCTCTGCTTAAAAACTGGCATGGAAGCCTCTAATAATAGATCTCTTCATAAAAATAACAATTGAAAAGTTGCTTTGATTGTGAAGAACCCTCTCCTGTCTAAAGTCCTGCTTGGTGTAAATGTAACAGACACATCACAGTGATAAATTTGTCAGTGTTTAAAGTGATAATTATAATAGGCCCAGGTGACTTTCTATACATGATCCCAACTAGGTGTAGTAAAAATTGGGTTTACAGACAGTTGGTTCAAGGGTTAGTAAATTTAATCACAGGAATTTAGGCCAGGAGTAAGCTCTATTGATAAGCTTGTTGTAAGCTCTGACTGTTAGAGATCCAGTACCAAATGCAGTTCTTTCTATAGATTTCTTTGCTCCCAATGCACCCTGCCTAAGGGCTCAATTAGTTCTTGTGTGGTAGAAAATGTTGCAAAAACGTTATTGAGAAACTTTATAATAGAGGTGATGCAATGCTATGCATTAAAAGAGCACTTTCTATTTTGGATTCTTCTACATTCAGAAATAAGGAAGGATTTATGATACTGAACAGATGGTGGCCTAGACCAGGCTCACAACCTTCAACTGCTCAAATATATTCATGCAAAGCTCAAAATTAATTACATCGTAGAGACTATTACAGAATGGTTAGGAAAGAAGTTCCTTTTGGGGTTTTTATTTATTTATTTAAAAGCCTGCTTTGTTTAATGGTTATTTGAGCTAATAATGAGCTTTATTAGAGTAAATATACTTATGGTGCCTTTACACTGGATAGTGTGCTACTGCGGTGTCATATTGTCCAGTAGAAAAGCAATCGGTATTTTTTTTTGTAAGCATGTTCGTTATCCTACGTCAGCGATGACTCATGACTATTCTGTGCCGATTACATTTGATTAGCAGTCTGAACTATTTCTAGCTCAACCAGTAAGTATATTGGTGGAGCTAGAAATAGTTCAGACTGCTAATCAAATGCAGAGTTGCTGGCCTTCTCACTGTGATTCTGCCATGGTAGTGTTTGAGCAATAAAGATGGATGTTCTACAATAAAAAGAACTGTTGCACTTTGTATTTGTATCTGATGGAAAGTAGAATGGCAGAGGAAATAAAAAGATTACTTCCTTACTCATTTGTGCACCATGCCATCTGTGAAACCGGCTGACAAAGTGGCTTCCGATGAACTTGGTACTTATCTGTACTGTACTGTATAATAGAGCAAAATGTGAATACGCTGTTTGGAATGACCAGATAATGTGATCTAAAAACAGATATGAAAGGAAGGTGCACTGTTTAGGGTTGATTGATTTTTATTTTTTTTGCCTCTCTGACAGGAGATATTTACTTTTAGGCATGAGTGAGCACTCGGGTATGACATTAACATCATGTGTCCAGAGCTAAGTGGTGTATTTACTGTGCTCATACACGTATCGTTAGTAAAAGGGTAGCAGGGGTTTAAATTATGCTACTAGTTTGTTTGATTTGGGGGAATAAAAAAAACTAAATACTCAAAAAAAATATTGCCAACAAGTATGAACAATAATAACTGAGTGACTGGAATTCAAAAAATTGAGACCAGTTTTGAACTGGAGTGATGTAGCTGTGGTTGAGGAACTGTCAGTCAATGCTGGCATTTCTACTTCGAGTCGTCCCCCCCCCCCCCAAATTTTTCCTGGATGAATATTGGTAGGGTTCATATTTAATAATAATAATAATAATAATAATAATAATAATAATAATAATAAAAACCCTAATGTTTTAGGCCACAGCCTCTTCGGGTTTCAACCAGAATACAGATATGCATATGGATATTTGAAGCACTAAACAGATACAGATACACATATCAGCATTGTGTTACATCCCTAATATCTACTGATGTAACTGCTCACTCATTTTCTCATAATGTGAACAGACAGAACTTCTCAGGCCTGAACAACTTAAATGTTAAACTTAAATGTTCAAAAGAATGAACCAACGTAAACTCTCTTAGCCTGAATTGATGTATAATAACTTACTAAAATGAAAACTGAATGCAAAAAAAAAAGCATGGCCTTTAGAAATACACATCCTATCATATCAGGCATGTACAGTGTACAGCCAGATGTTTGTGGACACCTGCCCATCACACCTATACGTGCTTGTTGAACATTCCATTCCAGACTTAGTCCCCTTTTTTGCTGTTAAAATAACTTCCAGTCTTCTGGGAAGGCTTTCGTATAGATTTGGAGTGGGTTCTTCCACTCCAACCTTAGCAAACCATGTATTCATGGATCTCACTTTGTGCATAGGGGCATTGTCATGCTTGAACAGGTTTGGGCCTCTTAGTTCCACTGAAGGTAAGACATTCTAGACAATTGTGTGCTTCCAACTTTTTTTTGGGCAATAGGGATGTGATGGTCAGGTGTCTGCAAATATTTGGCCATATAGTGCATCAGCAAAGGATTTTCATCCAAGTATAGAACATATCAGTTTTAATGTGTTTACTAGTTTTAATAATTGGTGGTCCGGTGAATTTAGTAACTTGGCAGCAATAGGCTGTAGAGAACTGGCTCAGTAACTAAGAAGAAACCAGTATTGTGTATTAAATGTAAGTACTTAAGGTAAATGAGTATGGGATTGTTGCCCAATACACATGCAAATATCCTCAGTTTAACCCTCAAAATAAAGCTGACCTTTTGCACTTTAACTCCGTTGTCTTTAGTTCAAGGCATAGAAAAAAAATTCCTCTGTCCAGACATGTAAAAGACTGCACTGTAGGTTGATTCATGCATTGTGAAAGTAGTAGATAAATATGTATAGATTTGACTTAAGTGTTAGTTACACAACTATTTGTCTTTCTCTTTACCTATCTCTTTCCCTCTCAGGATAGGTCGTATTCCGGTGCTGCTTGTATCGGTGTTGTCTGTGCTCGTGTTTGGCTTGTGTGTGGCCTTCTCTGTGGACATGGCCATGTTTAGTACTCTGCGCTTCTTTCAGGGCTTTTGCCTCGCTGCGATCAGACTCTCCCTCTATGTGCTGAGTAAGTTTCTGTTTCTCACTTTTCTTCCTTCACATTTCAAACTTCAAGCTTCAAACACCTTCTCATATTGCCTGGGTCGTGCCCTGCTGTAAACATTTTCTCCTTGTTGTGCTGAAATACTGTGTGTAGTCAATTCGGCAGTTATGAATTTCACATCTGCTTGCTGTTGTCTCCATATTACAGCTGGCCTTTATTTTATTTAATTTTATATCATTGTTTCATTGTAATACCTCAATGACAGTTGGGTTAAAATTCATTTCGTTCCATTTTGTTTTTATTTCAGGAATTTTAAATCCATTAAATGTTTTTACCCCATCTGCATTTTTTTTAATTTAACAGCAAGCAGGCAGTTAGTTCAGTCAGCAGTAAATCTAACCATTTTGGTTCAGAACAACATTAGACAAGAATCTTGTTTATTTCAATTGAAGGTTGGATGTTGTTCTGACCATGAAGGAATAAAACCACCAGCATCATCAAAATTTCAGAAACAGCATCAATAAAAACATACGAGATGTCAGTAACAAAAATCTTGATTGCCCAGCTATAGTCTGTATTCATAATTTTAAAAAAGTTCTTGTAATGAAACTGCATTCAAACATCTGCTTCCTGTCTAGGATTATTTGCCTGTTTTACTGCTTATACCTTTTGATAAAACAAAGTTCATTAGCATTGCAGCTTTTCAGTATAGAAAGAGAACTGATGACTAAAAATCTTGCCGTTACGTATTCAAATGTGTTCAAATCTTCTCATAATAAGTGATGTAGTGAGAATTAATTTAGCATGATGTTTGTCAAGTTATAAACACACAAACACTTGTGGTTATAGACGCACTTCGAATATTGCAGTACTGCTGAACGTCTAATATCGTTACCCCTTCCTGCTCTCTCCGTTAAAGGCGCTGGGTGCAGGTATACACAGAAAAGCTGGGTATTGCCGTAAATAGGTTGAGACTGCTCTCTCTGGAGTAGATCACTTACAGCCTGGGGACACGATGACTACCAGTGGACGATTCAGCAACAAAGAAAATAAAGGGAATCATCTTCAGTGCAGGCTTATTGTAAAAAAACAAAACAAAAACAACGACAATTTAAACAGGTCAAAAACTAAAAATTAGAAATCAGTGAAAAACTGAAAATCTCTATTCAACAAAAATCACTTAAATTGAATTTCAAACAAAAACTAGAATGCATTAAAAGCATGAAAGTAACACAATCCTGAGAAGACTGTGTTCTCTCAGTAATTTAAAAAAAATCAAGTATAATGGTCTTAAATGTAATGTGAGGTATTTGTGTTTGTGGTAACCTTGCCGTGCTCTCTCTTAGGGATTGAGCTGTGCTTGCCCGCTTGGCGCTTCTCCATGACGATGGTTGCCAGTCTGGTGGTGGTGGGCGGGCAGCTGTTGATGCCGGGTTTGGCAGCTCTGTGCAGAGATTGGGAGATTCTTCAGGTCATCATCATTGTTCCATTCGTCCTAATGCTTCCTTACATTTGGTAAGCTCATCCCTACGACATGGGTGAATCATACGAGTTTGCGTTTTATTATACAGTGTGGGTGTTTGGTATGGGTTTTAAGCTGCACTGACTTGCATAATCCCATCTGGATCCAATCATATCCCATCATAATCCAATGTTGCTTAATAATATATTAATAATCTGAACTGAGATTCAGGATGAAAAATCTGTTCAAATCTCAATTGTAATAGAGCAAACAGATTTACAGGTTCTATTGAATGAGGTGGAAAATCCATTTAATGGTTAATTAAATGGAAGAACAATAACCTTTGGGATCTACAGTAATACTGTTGTATTTTTGGAATCTCTGAATGCGTTATCCACATGTACATGCCGGTATTTGCTGTTTTTCTTATTATAAATAATAGGAAAAGGAATTTGGAAGTTCTACTAATATTTCAGGCAGATTGATGCAGGACACAAATTCTTGCTTCTGTTTAAGAAATAAGCTTTACAGTACAGTATGTTTTGCTGAGAGTAATATTTAATGAATCAGTCAGTAGGCCAGAAGCCCAGGACAAGCAGATTTCGTGTCTGAGCTATTAGTTGTTTTTTAGCCCTAGGTGCCTGAAGGATAAATGGGTTTAAGAGCCAGAAAAAAATAAAATAAACCCTATTTCTTATTGACTTGTGACATTTATGCAGTAGTGTAAGTATGGCTTGCTAAAAGCTACATTGATAGAAATAAAGGAGGAGATGGGACAGAGTTGGAATTCAAGTGGATTCAATTTGAGAATCTCTTGTCTTAGACAGAGTTGGAAAGGTTTGAGATAAAGTGAGTGCATAAACATTTCAGCAGTTGTTGAAATAAAATTCTTCTGTCAAGCTAGTTACAGTTTGGACACTAAACCATGGATTGTGAGAAACGAGATTTTCTGACCCGCCTTCTTTATAGGGTTTTTCCCGAGTCACTGCGTTGGTTGTTGGCTACGCAGCACTATCACAGAGCAAAGAGGCAAATGTACTCCATTGCCCGAAGTAACATGGTGGACACTGCGACTGACCCTAATGGAATTCTCTCAGGTGAGGACTGATATCCTCCAGGCTAGAAGAGATCTCTGGAGAAGTAAACATTTTACCCTGTAAGGATGATTATAAAAGTCACAATGAATTATGCCTGTGTCTAGAGCTGGAGCGCGAGCTGCAGCAGAATCCCAGAACCTCCTGTATCACACAGCTGAGAAGCACACGAAACCTGTGGAAGAGCACTGTAGTGCTCTGTGTCAACTCGTGAGTATATCTGCCTATGCATTTGGTAAGATGATAAACTGTGTCTGTGATGATCAAAGCCACCATGGGGCCTCCAAAATAAAACTGAACAGTAGCAATGAAAATTGCCAAAAAGTAATTAATGAATGAATTAAAAGTTAATTAATAATTAACACTGCAGGACTCATGGGTCACTTGTAAACAAAGTTTAGGCTTCCATCGCTCTTGTTTTATTTATATCCTTTTTTCATTGGTTTCTTCTTGAAAACATTGCCTTGAAAATTCAATGCAAATCAGCCACTATTTCAGCTGTCCTCTAGCTCCAATTGCTGCCATTTTTCTCTGTATGTTTCTGTCAGTTACAGAGTAATTACATAGCATTATATACTCAGGGCCTATAAATGCTTAAAATGTATTGGTTGATATTACATCACCCAAGGCCAGTGAGCAGGCCCAGGAGGTGTAGTGATCACATCATATCAAATTTTGATCGGTTAATTTAGTAGTTTGTCTGTATTTATGCCACGTTGACTTTCTATGGGCTTGAGGAGAGCTCGGAGGCTACAACACAGGACACTGCAGTCCCTGGGGAGGAGATTGCTGAAATAATCACAGGTTGCACTTTCAGCTCCAGATTTAGGGTTAGGGTTAGTACACGACTGAAGCAGAACAAAGTGAAATAAATAAATAAATAAATAAATAAATAATCGGTTGTGTTGAATGATATCAAAAATAAGTTTAAGTGCAGAGATTTAGCCCATATTTCAAAAAGAAACATCTAGAGCAGAAAAGGGAGAAGATAAAGAACGCATAACCCAGGATAAGTTTCTTGTTGTTTATTTCGCCTTGGACAAGTATTTTAAAATTTTAAGTTCTTTATTAAATATTATGTATTTAAAATTTTAAATAAAGCTTTTCAGCTTGCTCAACGCCTCTTTTGCACTGCAATGGAGGAAGTCTAAATCTCCTCAAGTGAGAGGATCTTAAAGTATTTGGTGCAAGTGCACGGGGAGGCACACAGGTGCTGAAACCACTGCTGCAGAGAAATTTCCAGACAAAATGAAGAAGCAGAAGCTCTTTTGTTTTTAGTTTTTGGTTGATTTTGCCATATGTTTTGGATTATTTCTTGTTGCGGAATACACCGACATTTGACGTTTAGCTATTTTGACAATTTTTTTTTTCTAAATTAAATGACATTTTTATATACTTTTTATTTGTTTATTTTTTAAAACTTTTTTTTCATTCTCAACTGTGTGCAAACATTTGTATTGTTCAATCAGGTTTATACCACAGTGAGGTTGAATTCTCAAATCAGAAGGCGTTAATTGATTCTCTGTAACAGCATGGGTCCGACACTAACACTAATATATAACATGTATATAGGTTTATATTAATACGCTCGCTCTAATCCATTATGGTTTCTATAGTAACAGCTCATTCACGGTGACTTGTATGCTGAAAACCCCACATAATCTAAAGCTAATAATAAACATTTTGTTTAACAAAGAAAACCATATAATCGTTGATGTGGAGAAGTTTTCTATTAGGAGACATTTATGTAACATGTATTTATTATTTAAGGACCCTCGAGCGTCAGTGCTTTGTAACAGTCAGTTTCTTATGTAACTGTAAACAGTTAAAAAGCATGATGCGTCATTCCTTAACAAATAAAAACATTTTAATTGTTGGCAAATGCTTTAAGTGGAACTCTACAATACAGATCATGTTTGTTATACGAAAATAATCCACTTTCGCTTTGCATCTAACAGCACAGTCTGTCGTGTGTTATTCCTTACTCGTACAATCCATTCATCCATCCATTTTCCATACCGCTTATCCTAAACAGGGTCACGGGGATCCTGGAGTCTATGCCAGGGGACTCCGGGCACAAGGCAGGGGAAACCCTGGATGCGGTGCCAACCCATCTCAGGGCACAATCATGCACACACCCATTCACACACTGCGGACAATTTTGGACATGCCAGTCAGCCTACAACGCATGTCTTTGCACTGGGGGAGGAAACCGGAGTACCCGGAGGAAATCCCCAAAGCACGGGGAGAACATGCAAACTCCGCGCACACAGAGCGGAGGTGGGATTCGAATCCCCAATCTCAGAGGTGTGAGGCAAATGTGCTAACCATACATGCCCCCCGTACTCGTACAATGAAATGTTTAACTACAAGTAACTCTCTGGATTTAATCCAATAGTTACTCCGTGACTATTTAATCAGGAGGGATTTATGGCAAGTGTATATGGAAATTAGAGTGCTTTCTTTAAATTAGCTTCCTGAAAAAAATTGTGTAGATAGTGCTGAGGCAAAATTGCCATTGTGGTGGGGAGTGCCCTGATTGAAATCTTTCATAGAGCCCCCAAAAGGCTAAAGCCAGCCCTCGTCATGATGTGTATTAAAGCTTATTAAATCTCTCTCTCTCTCTCTCTCTCTCTCTCAGGCTGACCGGCTATGGTATCCACCACTGTTTTGCACGCAGTGTTCTGGAGGGCAGCACCTCTCACCTGCACTATTTTGCTCTGGCAGGCATCGCCATGGCCTCGTGTTTGGTGCTTTGTCCAGTGGTGGCAGCATTCGGCAGACGAGGCGGCCTGCTCACCTTCATGATCATCACAGCACTGGCCTCATTACTGCAGCTCGGCCTGCTCAGCTGTGAGTGTGTACATACACGAGCTTGCGCATACATACTGCATGTTTGTGGATGGTGTATGCAAAAAGATTTGAATTAGCGACAATCAGAATGATTCAGTGATTTATTCATCAAAAGGGCAAATAGTGCTCTTCTCCTTCTCTAACTCTTTCTGTAATTATTCAAAGAGGTGATTTCAGAATTGGAGTATGTGTACTATATATACAGCGTTTGACAGTAAATACTAGGAAAAGTGCCAGCTCCCACCTCATTCAAATTATTAGGGGTGGTGACCTTTAGGTCTATTCATGATCAGAAAATGGGTGAGAACAGTTTACTTTCTGAAAGCCAGGGATTGTGATTTTAATTGCAAAATCAGCTATAGACCAAAGAAGAAAAAAAAAAACGAGTCTTAGATATCCTACACAACCTCACCAGTAGTAGATTAGCCTAATAAGTAATCTTAATAAACATGTTAAAAAAATCTACTGCTCAATTAAATAAATAACTTTAAGTAAATAATATTTTATTGAACCAAAATCTGTCAATGGAGAGCGTAATGGATTTATGGACAATAACTGGAGAATGTGAAGTCCTATAGGTGTGTCTCAGTTGTATAGTTGTTACAAGGGTGGTGCTGTAATTGCATTTGTTATTATTTGAGACATAATTTTGTCATTATAATTAGCCTTGCTAATTAATTGCTAAAAGACTATAATGCTGGTGAAATGGCACTAACATGTAACTTGCAGGGATTCGGCTTTGGATATTGGTTTATTTAATATTTAGGACACATTTTCTTTTGTAAATGTTGCTCTGATAGATTCATTTGAGTTGTGGGATGCATGTTGTTCCCCCATGCGAGACGCTTTCTTTCATCAAGATTCTTGTTTTTTTTGTTTGTTTTTTTTTTAAAATGCTTGTATCTCATTTTTTTCATAACAGTAATCGGAAAGTACAGTCTTCGGCACAATGCAGGTAAGACCAATTAATATTATATTACACAAACACACACAGGCTCCCTCAATTAATCCATGCACAGATATTTAACAATGTCCTGTTTAACATCAGTTCTCAGGGACACGCTAAATCAGCGGTTCTCTGCGGCGTTTTCCATCATCGGAATGTTCTCGTCTCATGCCGTCAGCACACTAAGTATCTTCTACTGCACAGAGATCACACCTACAGTCATCAGGTGAAATATCTGGAATATCTGGATCTCTCTCTCTCTCTCTCTCTCTCGCTGTCTCCTGCTTCCTCTACCTTCCTGCATCCTTTCATCTTTGCCCATGTTTCTCTCACTCTGTATATTCTCTTTATTGCTGTGTTTGTAACTTCTTGCAAGTTTATAGACACACATCAGCTACAATGTGGTGTGATGGGTTGCCACCTTGATGTTGATTATTTTACTTTAACAACATGTCATGAAGTGTTTTATTCTTCTTATACCACAACAATTTTCCAATTTTAATTTTCCAGATTACATATTTAAAAAAAAAAAAAAAAAAATCTGTTTGTAGTTACATTTACGTATTGATGACCGTTAAAAAGCACCAAAACTGGAGACTTGCTATAGAAACCTTCACCGTATCATGTTTATTATTTAGCCTCAGATTATGTGGATGTCTGTCGTACAAGTCCCTGTGGATTTACGGTTACTATAGAAATGATAAGTATTAGAACATGCATGTTAAAATAAAAATTAGATTTCCCTTGCAGCCATAGCTGCTGTTACAGAAAATTAATAAATACCTACTAAACTAGTCAGATTTGAGAATGCAAGCTGGCCAAATGCATCCTTTCAAACTGCAGCTCCTGCTGCATCACAGGGCAGTGGAACACACACGGACGAAAACACTGTCCGCCCTCTTCCACATACAAGAGCTCACAGATGCTCACAATTGACTAGTGTTGATGTGATTGACAGATCACTGTGATTGGCAGAGAGAGTATAACATCCCTCCCACACAGAGAGCATAGCCAATTTTGGCTCCACTGATGACTTTGGCATTGTCAGGATTTAAACTCGTGCTGTCCCGACGATAAAGTGAACACTTGCTCATACATTTTTCATTCAAAAACTAAATGTTTGGCCTTGAATAATTTAAGTTATGTCTTAAGCTGTCTTAAGCTTAGTGGTTAACACATTTGCCTCACACTTCTGGGGTTGGGGGTTCGAATCCCGCCTCCACCCTGTGTGCACTGAGTTTGCATGTTCTCCCTGTGCTTTGGGGGTTTTCTCCAGGTACTCCAGTTTCCTCCCCAGTCCAAAGACATGCGTTGTGTGTGATTGTGCCCTGTAATGGGTTGGCACCCCGTCCAGGGTGTCCCCCAACTTGTGCCCAAAGTTCCCTGCGATAGGCTCCAGGCTCCCCCGAGACCCTGTGTAGGATAAGCGGTCCGGAAAATGGACGGATGTCTTGAACTGCTGTGACATGGTGGTTGAAAAGCATGCAAACACCAGCACCTTGTCTGTGTCAGGGTGAGGACGATAGAGAGAAATAAAGCTAAAAGTACAAATGGAAAATACAGTTAAATGTTGACCTTTTAGAGGGCAAGGAAATTTTTGGAAAATCATTGTTCCAATTGATATGAAATGTGAATAAGCTCCTGCCCTAATGATAACTTTGCTCTTTTTTGTGTGTGTGTGTGTGTGTGTGTGTGTGTGTGTGTGTGTGTGTGTGTTAGGGGTGGAGGCGTAGGTTTGGTCCTGGCTAGCGCAGGGTTCGGCATGCTAACTGCTCCACTTATTGAACTTCACAACCAGAAAGGCTTCTTCCTTCACCATGTCATCCTCACATGCTGCACTCTCCTCTGCATCATTTGCATTCCATTGCTGCCTGAGACCACCGGCCAACCGCTGCCCGAATCTCTGGCTGAAGGCGAGGGGCTTTTGCGCAGGCCCCTCCTCCCTGGAGAGCAGCACCACCTTCTGGCCAGGCAAGAGGTCAGGGAGTACTCTCGCGTTCAGGACACGCCTCTTCATCAGGTCGTCAATCCCAGCAATACCACAGCGCCTAGTAACAGCACAGCGAACGGAGTGAGGACTTGACTGTGTGCGTGTGATGCATGAATCACAGCCAGCCAAAGGCCATATGAAGAACAGCGGCAACGATCTGATTGGCCCGCAAGCACAGAGATGCATCATGAGGTTACAAGCACTAAGATTTCCTAGAGCATTTTAACCAGTGAATGATGTCAAAACTACTGACTACTCATAATGTGTCAAACCTCTTAATCCAGGAGATATGGATGTGAATGTTGTGAAAATGAATGTTGACGTAACTTCACTCGAGCAATGAATGGAAGTCTATTTTTCAAATGACCACTAAGTTCAGGCTGATGTTGGCAAACTGTCAAGTTGCCTCACAGTTTTTGTTTTCTATAGTTTTGTACTGTCCAGGAAAAAAAAACAATCATGTTACTCTTAATTTGTTATGCATGATGTGTTTAGTCTCATGCATGTGTGTGTGTGTGTGTGTGTGTGTGTGGGGGGGGGGGGGGGGGAAGGACGGCAGAACAAGGAAGCGAGACCTGATTATGGATTATGATGGTTGGGGGGGGAAGCCAGGCTGAATCCATAGCTTAGTTGGCTGAAAACATAAGTGTTAAGATCGTGTTTAAGGTCACAGAGATGGCCTTAAAGCATCAACTCCATCGTAGCATTTAACAACGATCCAGGTGTGGTAAGGGAAACTGGTGCAGGTCTGTAGTGAGTGAGAGTGTGAGTGAACATCCTACAGTTTTACACTAGAACATTCAATTTCCATTTGGAAATTAAAAAGGCAGGGCAGAGCACAGACAAAGTAAGGGCTGCTGACTTGGCTGCTCAGTATTTCCTGTAAACATTTTGGGCAGTATATTATCTGTGGCTCATTTTTTTCCTTTTTTCCTGAACTACTGAATTTGAGATTCGAAAATGTTTTCACTGTTACTGAGAGTTTGTTGATGGCACAAAATATGCACAAAAAAACAAACAAACAAGTTTTTCTGACTGTTTTGTACTCAATATGGACTGCCAAAGTTTTCCCAAAATGGATGTACTGTATAACCGGCCTTAAATTGTGACTGATAATCTGAGAAAAAGATCTAAAATTGATTGATATTGAGATATTTTAACCGAGAAATGCACAGATTGGACTCGATTTCAACAAGTGTGCTCAATGTGACAAATCCAAATTATGTAAAGAAATTTCCGGGATCGGGATGTGAATCGATACTTCATTTTAACTCGCTGGCCAAAAGATAAATAAATGTTCAATGGTATTTAAATGGTCATTTGATATGACAGGTGTGAATCCATGATTGAAATGTACTTATTTTATACCACTGTTCAATAGTGTTTCTCATCAGTAATATGCAGGTATACACAGTGCAATTCATGGAAATGTATCCTTTCCCCTGTTCATTTTTATAAGACATACCATTTGTGAATAAATACATTTGAATAACAATTTTTTTTTTGTCAGTAAATAAAGATTTCTAAGCGTACAGACGTGTAAGAATGTATCAGGGTTTTTTTGGAATTCATTTCTTTGTCAGTGCAGTATAAACATGAGAGGAGATCAGGTAGACGAGTATTTGGTTAACATTTATTAGTTCAACTATGTACAAAACATGCAGCGTTGAAAAATACACAGTAGAAAGAAGTTAAAATTTGTCAGGGTGGAGCTCCATCTCCTTTTTTATTCGGTTCTCCACTAACATCGTTAAATTGGAGTCGGTTACTGGAAGATTATAACTCACAAACACCTGCTTCTTGGTCTTCTTTGCTGCAAGTTGAGAAACATTAGGAAAAAAAATTTAGCTGTTATAACAACAACAAAACCAACATGCAGAAACAAAGTGACAACTAACTGAATTTAAATTTATACACCCATCAGCCATAACATTAAAACCACTGACAGGTGAATTGAATAACATTGATTATCTCATTACAATAGCACTTGTCAAGGAGTGGTATATATTAGGTAGCAAATGAACAATCACTTCGACATTGATGTGTTGGAAGCAGAAAAAATGGGCAGGCGTAAGAATCTGAGTGACTTTGACAAGGGCCAAATTGTAATGGCTAGATGACTGGGTTAGAGCGTCTCCAAAACAGCAGGTCTTGTGGAGTGTTCCCTTTATGCAGTGGTTAGTACCTACCAAAAGTGGTCCAAGGAAGGACAACCGGCGACAGGGTCATGGGCGGTAAGCATCAGAACTGGGCTATGGAGCAATGGAAGAAGGTGGCCTGGTCTGATGAATCACGTTTTCTATTACATCATGTGGATATCTAGGTGCACTATGGGAAGAAGGTAAGCTGGCAGAGGCAGTGACTATGACTACGAATATATGGACAGCAATAATCTAATTATTGGCCTTATTCTGAATAAGACAATATTGTGATTAAGGTGTTTACATCAGTCGCTCTTAGAATATTCCTTTCATGTACCCATTTTACATGTTATAGAACATAGATGGAGTAACGGCACACGTCATTACGTCACCGCACCATGCCGTCCGACGTTCCTCCAGAATTTCACGTATTGATATACAGTTGGTCTTCGTTATGGTACCGTATACAGTTTTGGGTGTTTTTATTTTTAATTTTATGAAAGCCACAAGTGCAGTTAATTATTTACCATTTTATAAGTGCAAATTGACGACTGCTTGAAGCCGTGGGCTGCGTCCCAAACTGCGTACTTACCTACTATACAGTAACTGAAACACATGTATTTCCCCTACTACATAGCAGGTAAGTGCGCGATTTCGGACGCAGCCGTTCTCCCTTGTTTGCCGTAAAACGGTTGAGCACTGCCGTGTGTGTACGTGTCCTGTCACAAAATGCAGTGAAAACTCCCACATGACGTTAATAGTGTGATTAAGGTGTGTACATGTCTGTAATACACCTCGATAATGCGACTAAAACAGGAATACTCCACATGTCTTAATTCCATTTGTGTTTAGTACGAGTATGACTTTAATCGGATAAAGGTAGTAAAAAAATTGCTGTTTACATGCTTAATCAAAGTATTGTCTTAATCGGGTTAATATTGGCTTATTGTTGTCCATGTAAACGTACTGACTGTGATGCTCTAGGCAATGTTCTGCTGGGAAACTTTGGGTCCTGGCATTCATGTGGATGTTACTTTGACAAGTACCACCTACCTAAACACTGTCGCAGACCAAGTACATCCATTCATGGCAACGGTATTTCCTAATGATAGTGGCCTCTTTCAGCAGAATAATGCACCTGCTACACTGCAAAGATTCTCCAGGAATGGGCTGAGGAACATGACAAAGGGATCAGTGTGTTGACTCGGCCTCCAAATTCCCCAGATCTCGATCCGATCGAGCATCTGTGAGATGTGCTGGACAAACAAGGCCGATCCATGGAGGTGCCACCTTGTAACATCCAGGACTTAAAGGATCTGCTGATAACGTCTTGGTGCCAGGTACCACAGCACACTTTCAGAGATCTTGTAGAGTCCATGCCTCGATGGGTCAGAGCTATTTTGGTGGCACAAGGAGGACCTACACAATATTAAGCAGGTGGTTTTAATGTTATGGTGTAAGTAATAGTGTGGTGAACTCTTACTCAGTCTCTGTGCTAGGGAAGTTGGGGTCGTGTCTGATGAATCTCCCAGTACCAGAGTAGACAAAGGCATGGAGTCCTAGTATTGATTAAAAAGAGAAAAACAACATACCAACCAAGACAACTTTAGAATTTGATAAGCTCAGAAGAAAGCATTTTAGATAAGAGATAAGAGAAGCATCTTAGCAGGTAAACTCATGATGTGCTTAAACCAAACTAAACTAAAATGGCGTCTTGGGGTTTTTTTTTCAGGAACAGCTGGCATGTAACTTACAAATCTGCTGTTCATCGAAACCGCCAGGTTTGAAAGGACAGGACTGGTGCCGACCCAGAGGAAAAAACCCCCGGTGAGCTTCATCACATGGAAATGCACCATCTGCTCCAAAACCTTCTCGGAAAAATCATGAGTCCTGATAGGCTCTGTGGACACCTGGCCACTGCACTCGCCGTTCTCCATAGTAGCGTACTCTTAATAATAACTATGAGATTTAAAAAAAAAAAAATAAAAAATCTTAACACAACGAACCGTTCGCTTTCTTTTAGGCGACTAAAACGAAACCACCTCCATTTGAGTCACTCTGCTTCTTCAGCGTGTTTGTTTAACGGGGCGCTTGTTGTTTGAGCGCCATCTCCTGGTGGAAAGGAGAAACACGCAACCTTCACGCTGGAAAGTACATTAAAGGCGTAATAGCTGTTTTTAATTTTTTTATTTTATTTTATTTCTTAATTTGTAAAAATAACCTGGAAAATATGCAGAATATGATCAAAAATAATTGTTTAAACCGTGACATGTGCAGGCACCACTGCATTATATGCATTATGGTCCCTGCTGAAGAAAACAATAGAAACCCTCACAATTTGTAATGGTTTTAATGGTTATAATGGGAATTGTATTGGTTTTAATGGAAATTGGAATGGTCCCTGTAGGTCTCTAATGGTAATTTGTTGCTTTCTACTGGTGGCATGTTATGCCTAGTGGATACCATTAAGGACCTACGTCCTTAATACTACATAAAGGAAACCATTTGGTAATGTTTTAATAGTTAACAACTGATGGTTTGTAATGGTATTTCTGTGATGGTTTCTATTGTTTTGTGCTTGTTTGTGTTTACATGGGCCTCTTTTTATAGCCAATCCCTAAGTCCTGTTCACTCTCAGTCTGAAATCAGTAAAGATGATTCTACTATAAGCAACAAAAACAACAAAAAATCATAATGCGCTCATGTTGATTTCTCCTTTACAACATCAGAAGGATTTATCCATTTCTATCCACACAGGCCACTCAGGTGCTGGTTCAGTCGCTTGTCATTTCGAGAGTGGACTAATGCAACTCGTTCCTGGCAGGTTTGCCTCTGAGCACCATTTGACCTCTGCAACTGATCCAGAATGCAGCTGCATGACCTGTATCCAACATTCCTAAGTTCTCCCACATCACCTCACTGCTATGCTCCCTCCACTGGCTTCCTTTTAAATCCGTTCCTCAGATTTAAAACATTGATACTTGCCTACGAAACCAAAAATGGACCAGCACCCACTTACCTCAAAGCTCTTATCACACCCCATGGTAAGCCATGCCCCCTCCAATCCTCTAGCACCACTAGACTTGTGCCACCATCTCTCAGGGTACAAGGAAGGCATGCATCAAGACACTTCTCTGTTCTGGCACCTATGTGGTGGAATGAACTTCCCCTAAATGTCTAAACAGCTGAATCACAGTCTTCAAATGACTTCTAAAGACCTACTTCTTCCTGAAGTACTTAAATTAGCACTTTAAGAAAATTGTGTTGTCTGTCTGCTTTTAATATACACCCTCCCCAACAGAGTTTTTAGACTGATGATATTCTTAGTCTGTGATGTAGTGAGCCAGCACCAGGCCGTATTTATTGATAGAGACTTTAAAGCATTCTGTAAGTCGCTCTGGATAAGGGAGTCTGCCAAATGCCATAAATGTAAATGTACATGTAAATACACAGGGAAATTAACAATTTTTTTTAGCAAAATGTCTTCCAAAATTTTTCATACTTAGTTTATATTATATATATTGTTTTCAGATAGCCTTTAAGAATGCCTTTGACAAAATGTATTGAAATTATTCTCATGGCTGCATCGAGAAGCTGTCACAATGTTGTCGCAAGAATGGCCATCCACAAACATCCAGTGACGAAGGCACAACCGACGTAGTGCTGGTAAACATAGTTCCCGATGTATGGAGACTTTTAGGACACTCTGTAGAATAAACATTTTTTTCATGATTTATTTATTACTGTTATTATTATTATTTGAATCGCCTTCTTTACATAACGAATAAAGTAGTAAGAAATACTTTTTTTCTTTCTTTACAAATAAAAACAGGACACCAATGGCATTCCTGACCATGTATGAGAATCAGTATGATCTGAATTTCCTGTCTTTATAGTGTCATAACTTGGCTTTCAATCAGTTGAATGGATTGACAGTGATGTCATGACAGTCCTTGCTAATGGGAATTCTAGTTGCTAACTCTAGTTCAATCATCATAGTTTCTGTGGACAAAATTATGATACATGTGTGGGAATAGGGGACGGACTGAAGGGGTAAAAAATCATTTGAATCTTATTCAACTGTCAGAGATGTAACAAATTTGTGAGGATGTCGGAGATCACAATGAAGAATAACTTTACTGCAGTGTAGCAGTGATAAAGTACATGAAGCACTTTGGGTACATCGGAGTCAAGGTGAACCTTATCAGCTCAGACATTTTATACTGTTTTTCAAACCAGTTTTTTCCACTCGTAATGTAAATTAAGGATAACAATTGAAATCACCTTCCGTTCTCACATTATTGATGTCATTACTGGTGTGACCACTCACTGATGGGGTGATATCACAATATGCTCATGCTGAATATCTTTTCAACACACTTGATAATATTTGGAAGAGTAATGATTTATAATCCCAGAATCCGGTGTCACCCAGATGAGCCTGGTTTGTTTAATATTTTCTTCCTCATGTCTCAGGGAGTTTTTCCTTGCCACTGTTACTACAGGCTTACTCATTAGGTATGGAGGATGAATGCTGACAAAAAATGAATATGAATGTCATATATCTGAATTATATTTAAGCTGCACATTAAAAAACTTTTTCATGTAAGTTAGGTCACCGGTGAAGCATCCAGGATTCCTATGGAAAAGTAAGCGCATTCAGATTGGTATTTTTGTTTGTGCTAGTCCTCTTTTCTCCTTTGATGTACTGTTTAGCATGAAATACTAAATACACAATAGTACTATGCTACCATCATGCCTACTTCAGCATGTTAACCATTGGACATTATTGAAATACTCCAGTGTTTTTCAAAATAAAGCTATTTTTTATTTCTTCGTATGTGTGATTGCCTTGATCAAGAATTTCCACACACTTCTGAGTACTGAGAAAAGAACAGAAAATATGTCTGTCAACTAGACACTCACTTATAATTGAAGATTAAAGGCAGTTGTTGGTGACAATAAACACAGTGTTTATGCAAATCATATATTCTGGTAAAACACCTACATTCCATGGTGAAGGTTATTTCTAAAATACTCTATAAAAACCTCTGTAGTAGTACACTGGAACTGTCACCGTTTCCGTTTGTAAACTAAAGGGAAGGTTTTTTCCCCCCAAAACCTTTTCAGTCAGTAAATAACAAAATGCATACATTGGTAAAACACCATGATTTCTTTGTAAATGAAGCTCAGCATAGACACAAAAGCACACAAGTACCTTAGTTTTGGCATGATCATGTATGGATAGCACAAAACTATTAAAGTGTGAGTAACAGCAATGGCTTTTTGCTGTACTCTATTGGTCCAGTGTTGAAAAGCTGGATAAACTATATAAGTGGAGGCTGGTATAAATGGACTACAACAGGGCTAATCCCTGTGACTTTAAAAGCTAAAAAGACAGCAATAAAAGGTTTAATTTGGCATGCACACCATACTATTGGCTGTGAACAAATGCCTTAAAGCAGATTATTTCAGATTTTTGTGGAATTATGCGCAACAGCACCACCTTTGGTCATAAGAAAATTACACACAATGATATGAAGAA
Organism: Ictalurus furcatus; assembly: GCF_023375685.1. Classification (NCBI taxonomy): domain Eukaryota; kingdom Metazoa; phylum Chordata; class Actinopteri; order Siluriformes; family Ictaluridae; genus Ictalurus; species Ictalurus furcatus. Next base: position 7,282,539 of record NC_071256.1, read on the forward strand.
GTGGCGTACGGTGACTTAGTGGTCAGCACGTTCGCCTCACACCTCCAGGGTCGGTTCAATTAACACAGTGGCCCTGTGTGTGCGGAGTTTGCATGTTCTCCCCGTGCTGCGGGGGTTTCCTCCGGGTGCTCCGGTTTCCTCCCCCAGTCCAAAGACATGCATGGTAGGCTGATTGGCATGTCTAAAGTGTCCGTAGTGTATGAATGGGTGTGTGAGTGTGTATGTGATTGTGCCCTGCGATGGACTGGCACCCTGTCCAGGGTGTACCCTGCCTTGTGCCCGATCCTCCCTGGGATGGGCTCCAGGTTCCCCGTAACCCTGAAAAGGAGTAAGCGGTAGAAGATGGATGGATGGATGGATGGATATGAAGAAGTGGGGGCATGGTGGCTTAGTGATTAGCACATTTGCCTCACACTTCCATGGTTTGAAGTGCCAATCCTGTCTCCACCCTGTGTGCACAGAGTTTGCATGTTCTCCCTGTGCTTCAAGGGTTTCCTTCGGGTACTCCGGTTTCCTCCCCCAGTCCAAAGACATGCACTGTAAGCTGATTGGCACTTCCAAATTGTCCGTAGTGTGTGAATGTGTTTGATGGGTTGGTACCCCATCCAGAGTGTCCCCTGTCTTGTTCCCTGCCATAGGCTCTAAGCTCGACCCTCTGTAGGATAAGGGGTACAGAAAATGGATGGATGGATATAAAGAAGTGAGACTGGGGCTGATTTCTTTTTAGTTCAGATTAAATAGGGGCCAGACTATGGGGCCAGATTTATGCCACCTATTAGTATCAGTCTTATCAGGTAATTACACAGACTGAAACACTCCCTAGATTTGATCTCCATTTGGGCTGATATTTTTCAGCACATCACTGACACATCAGTAACACGTCATCAGCAGTGATTCAGAAGATGCATGTGAATGAGACATCTGTCAGCTTGATGAAAGAAAAGTGGATGCAATCGCAGGTACAAATAGCAGTTTATTGGAAATACCAAACCAGATAATCCAACGGGTAAAGCAAACTCAAGTCAAAAAACAGGCAGAAGGTGATCAACAAACAGACTGAACTGGGCAAGGCACAAACTCACAAAAACACTAGACAGAAGAATGGGTCAAAATGGGAGAATCAAACATAAGATAAAAGCCTGGTAATGACAGAACGCACGGTAACTGTGCATATACTTCACAAAGTGTACTGGGTGGCTTGGATCTAGAATGCGTTGTGCGGGTTTCCAGCATTATTCCTCTGGCCTGTAACCCTTTCAGCCTATGAGATACTCCAGCTGGCCATTCCTGCCACGTCAGTTCAGGATGGTTTTTACCAGGTAAACCAGAAGCTGGCCTTTGATGTCAAGGGGGGCTGGTAGGATTGTGGTGGATGTGTTGGAAGCAAGAGGGCCCGGTATAACTGGCTTTAGGTCAGATTTCGTGTTGATTTTAAAATCTTTATGCTCACATATAAGGCACTGCCAGGCGCGCGGTGGCTTAGTGTTTAGCACGTTCGCCTCACACCTCCGGGGTCGGAGGTTTGATTCCCGCCATGGACCTGTGTGTGCGGAGTTAGCGTGTTCCCCCCGTGCTGCGGGGGTTTCCTCCGGGTACTCCGGTTTCCTCCCCAGTCCAAAGACATGCATGGTAGGCTGATTGGCATGTCTAAAGTGTCCGTAGTGTATGGGTGTGTGAGTGTGTATGTGATTGTGCCCTGTGATGGATTGGCACCCTGTCCAGGGTGTAGCTTGCCTTGTGCCCGATGCTCCCTGGGATAGGCTCCAAGTTTCCCCGTGACCCTGAAGAAGGATAAGCGGTAGAAGATGGATGGATGGATGGATGGATAAGGCACTGCATGGTCTGGCCCCTCAGTATCTGTCTGCGCTTTTTACTTTATATACTCCCAAGCGTCATTTGCGCTCCTCTCAAGCTGGTTTACTGGCTGTCCCACAGACACGATTGCGATCTGTAGGGGACACGGCTTTCTCGTCCTATGCTCCTAGACTCTGGAATGCACTCCCTGCTCATATTAGAGATGCAGAGAATTTTTGCATTTGTAAATCTAACCTAAAATCTCATTTATTTATTATTTAGTTTAGCTTTTTCTTAATGGCTTTAACCATTTTGTATTCAAGTCTGTTTTTTTTTTTTGTATGTTTTGTGTTTTTATCTGTATTTTCTTGATATTTTCTTATTGTGTAAAATGCCTTGAGAAGCTGCTTTAAAGGCATTATATAAAAATAAAGTTTATTATTATTATTATTATTAGAAGCGAGATGTGGAAGGATGGGGAGATGTGCCAGTAATTTTAATCTATATATGAGTTCATTGATTCATTTGTTGATCTTGAATGGACTAATATATCTGTAATTGAGTTTTTTTTTACATGAATGTGGGCGGCAAAGGTCTTGTGTGGTCATCTCCAGGTTTGTTCTAGTCATTGATGGGTGTTCTCTCAAACTTGTTCACTCCTTTGAAACCATTCATCAACTGATGAAGAATTAGTTAGGTTGGCATTCCATGGGAACAGTGGTGGTTAGTAGCCTATGATGCACTGGAATGGAGAGATTTGTGTGGCAGAGTGGCGTAATGAATTATGGGCATATTCAGCCCATGGTAAGAACTGGGCCCAAACTTCAGGGTTGTTTGAACAGAAAGTATGTAGAAAACGGCCCACCTCTTGGTTGGCCCATTCAGCCTGCCCATTGGCTAGAGGATGGTATCCTGAAGTTAGACTCACCGTCACCCCAATTTCTCCATAAAACTAACCCATACTCTTGAGTTGAACTGTGGGCCTCTATCACTCACTATATCCTCAGAAATCCCAAAGTAATGCAACACATGGTTGACTAGTAGCTCTGCTGTGGAAAAGGCGGATGGTAGGTGGGAGAGTGGTATGAGACGTAATGATTTAGAAAACCTGTTGATGGCCACCAGGATAGTGTTATTACCTTGAGATTTGGGTAGATCTGTGAGGAAATCAATGGCTAGATGAGACCATGGGCATTACGGGATGGGTAGGGGTTTTCCTGCTGGCAGGGTTCAAGGAACTTTGTCCTGGAACTAATGTACATGAGGATACCAACTCGTTGAATCTCAGAAAACATGTTGGGCCACCAGTATTTTTCTATAAGCAGTTAATATGTGCACTGAGCACCAGGGTGGCCCAAGGCTACTACTGTGTGTTCCCAAGAGATGAGCTGAGGACTTTAAATGTCAATATCGCAGTCGATGTTGTTCATTTAATCGTAGGCAGTCAAAATCGTAATCGAGATCAATATTCAATTAATCTCTCAATTCTTTGGAGATTTGGCAAATTGGCAGGGAAAAAGAGCTTGCTAGGGGGACAAGTGTTTGGGATCTGTTGTCTAGCTAGGGGTGCGAGCTACGACTTGTTCAAAATCCCAACTAATGACTCCCACAAAGCAAGATGAAGGAAGGATGTTTTCTTCGGTGGAGACCTTGTTCTCACTGGTGTGGAGTCATAACAATGCATCTGCCTTGGTATTCTTTGAACCTGGGTGGTAGGAAAGCATGAAAGGCTTGGTATTCTTTGAACCTGGGTGGTAGGGAAAAGTCAAAGGCTTGTCATGGGTTTAACCATTTAACTGTGCGAAGATATTTCAGATTTTGTGTAGATTGGTGTAGATCACAAATGGGTGTTCTGCTCCTTCTAGCCAGTGATGCCATTCTTCCAGTGCTAATTTAACTGCCAACAGTTCTCTGTTCCCAACATCATAGAAGTGAGTTTTCAGTCAAAGCGAGTTTTCGGTCAAAGAAGCCGATGGGTTGGAATTTAGGCCTATCTCCAAAGCGTTGAGAGATTAATTGAATATTGATCTCGATTACGATTTTGACTGCCTATGATTAAATGAACATGATCGACTGCGATATTGACATTTAAAGTCCTCTGCTCATAGAAAACTCTGTTTCAGATCAAATCAAGTGCGTCCTAAACTTACAGCCAATCACCATAGAGTAGCGCAGGGATGACCTCATTTTGTATGCTAAAACCCGGAAACGAGTTATCATTTTAGCACTTCAGAGCATGCTGCGAGCTCCAGTGCTTACGTGAGGGGAAATCATGACACCAACATGTTGCTAAATGGGACTACAGACGTTGTCGGGGACATTAAACATCATCACGACAAACAGGAAAAAACTTTTCAGATAAACTGGCTCAGGTACACTGTGCACAATTCCCAAAAAAAGGTCGATAAAGATTCATCCACAGAGTAAATCTGTATTATGGAAAATGAGGTGTAGTTCGTTTATAGCATACGGTTAGCTGTTTATTTCTGGCGATTGTATTTAGGCTTCAAACTTCATAAAAGTTGTGTTCATTTGTGAAAATTATCTTGATGGACAAAACGTGTTAGTATTGTAAACTTTTGTTGATCATAGAGCTTATTTTTTGCAATAATCCAAAAGCCTTTGTGAAAATCCTATTGGGTTTTGTCGCGGGAAACAGTGTGATGCTTCCGGGTTCCGGTACAAAGTGACATCATCCCTGCACCACTCTATTGTGTGATTTGGCTGCGTCTCTCCTCCTGTAAACACTGTTATTGCCTTTTCTGCATAGGCCTGAATTGTTCTCATTTGGTTGCATATTGTTATATTTGATTGAAAATTTTTATTTGTTTGATGGCATTTTTATTTTTACTTATTCTATATTCTGGGTACAATTCTATTTACATTTTGCTTCTATGAGATGATGCATTTTAAGGACCGGCCTAATTTGATACAAAGATTTGTAGATTAGCAGGAATGTAGCACAACATGCACGTGAAAGCAGTGGTCTGTTTATTTAAATGTGAAAGTGCAATTTAAATATGTTGTCCCTAAAATCAATGAATAATCATGATGTCAATATTGATCAAAATAATTGTGATTATCATTTTGGCCATAAGTTGCTTTTTCCTCTGCCGTTGCACACTTCTCTAAGTCCATGAGCTCCAAACTGGGTGTTGTTTCGACACCTGTTGACAAAGCACAGAGGTTACGCAATGGAGTTGTCGCCGCATGTTTAGCCACCTTATCTGCTCGGGCGTTTCCTAGATAAATAGGATCAGTTTTGCTAGTATGTGCATCACATTTACATACAGCAATAGCTTTAGGGTATAGGATGGTGCCCAGCAATTCAGAGACTAGCTGGTGGTGTGCAATGTGTGTACCAGAGTTAGTTAGGAAATTTCTGTGCTTCCAGATCATGTACTATGCTGAAGGTATACCTGCTGTCAGTGTAGATTGTTACTGAATTCCCTTTTGCAAATTTGCTTCAATTATGGCATAAAGCTCCCCTGCCAACCTTTACAGTTTCATGACTAAGAAGCACGCCTCGTCTTCAACCAGCCCAAAAGGACCCATGTTACTGGCTTCATGTTCCAACCAAGGTCTTATACAGCACCCCCCTACCTCAACACTCTCCTGAAGGCTTACGTTCCCTCACGCAATCTGCGATCGATTAAAGACCGACGCTTAGTAGTGCCTACTCAGCGTGGCTCAAGGTCCCTTTCCAAAACCTCCACACTAACTGTCCCTAAGTGGTGGAATGAACTTCCAACTTCAATCAAGACAGCAGAATCTGTCACTCTTCAAAAAACAGATAAAGACCCACATCTTCCATGAGCCCTTCCGGTTAGAGGGAGAGAGAGAGAGAGAGAGAAACCTTGGAGGGAGAGAGCAAGAACCCTTTGAGGGAGAGAAACCTTGGAGGGAGAGAGAAAGAAACCTAGGACGGAGAGAAACCTTGGAGAGAGAAAGAGAGCCAAACCTTGGAGGGAGAGAGACAGAAACCTTGAAGGGAGAGAGCGAAACCTTGGAGGGTGAGAGAAAATGTGAAACATTGGAGAGAGAGAGAGAAACCTTGGAGGAACAGAAACCTTGGAGGGAGAGAGAGTGTGAAACATTGGAGGGAGAGAAACCTTGGAGGGCGAGAACCCTTGGAGGGAGAGAAACCTTAGAGGGTAAGAGAGAGCACGAAACCTTGGAAGAAGAGAAACCTTGCAGGGAGAGAGAAAGAAACCTTACAGGGAAAGAGCGCAAAACCTTGAATGGAGAAAGATAGCCAAACCTTGGAGGGAGAAAGCGAGCCAAACCTTGGAGGGAGAGAATTCTTGGAGAGAGAGAGAGAGAGAGCGAAACCTTGGAGGGAGAGAAACCTTGGAGGGAGAGAGTGCAAAACCTTGGAGGGAGAAAGAGAGCCAAACCTTGGAGGGAGAGAACCCTAGGAGAGACAGAGAGAGAGAGCAAACCCTTGGAGGGAGGGAGAAAGTGAGCAAACCCTTGGAGGGAGAGATAGAGAGAGTGAACCCTTGGAGGGAGGGAGAGAGAGAGAGAGAGAGAACCCTTGGAGGGAGAGAGCGAGAGAGAGCGAGAGAGAGAGAGCGAAGCCTTGGAGGGAGAGAGAGAGAGCGAGCGAGCGAGAGAGAGAGCGAAACCTTGGAGGGAGAGAATCCTTGGCGGGAGAGGGAGGGAGAGAGCGCGAAACCTTGGAGGGAGAGAAACATTGGAGGGAGAGAGAAAGAAACCTTGGAGGGGGAGAAACCTTGGAGAGAGAGAGTGCAAAACCTTGGAGGGAGAAAGAGAGCCAAACCTTGGAGGGAGAAAGAGATCCAAACCTTGGAGGGAGAAAGAGATCCAAACCTTGGAGGGAGAGAACCTTTGGAGGGAGAAAGAGAGAGAGCGAACCCTTACAGGGAGAGAGAGAGAGAGAGAGTGAACCCTTGGAGGGAGAGAGAGAGAGAGAGCGAATCCTTGGAGGGAGAGAGAGAGAGAGATCGAACCCTTTGATGGAGAGAGAGATAGCACGAACCTTTGGAGGGAGAGAGAGAGAGAGCGCGAACCCTTGGATGGGAGAGATACAGAGAGAGAGAGCGAACCCTTGGAGGGAGAGAGAGAGCCCTTGGATGGAGAGAGAGAGAGAGAGAGAGAGAGAGAGAGAGAGAGAGAGAGAGAGAGAGCACATCCTTGGAGGGAGAGAGCGAGAGCGTGAACCCTTGGATGGAGAGACAGAGAGAGAGAGATCGAACCCTTTGATGGAGAGAGAGAGCGCACGAACCTTTGGAGGGAGAGAGAGAGAGAGTGCGAACCCTTGGATGGAGAGAGAGAGAGAGAGAGAGAGAGAGAGAGAGAGAGCGAACCCTTGGAGGGAAAGAGAGCGAGCAAGTGAACCCTTGGAGGGAGAGAGAGAGAGTGAGTGAACCCTTGGAGGGAGTTAGAGAGAGCGAGCCTATAGGCTGCTGCTCTCCATATGCCACTCTTGGGTCCAGTGAGGAGTCTCTGGATGAACTGGAGTCGAAAGGTTGCAGTTCTGCTGGCTACATGGACCAGCCCCTGCCCCCCCTCCTCTTTGGGCACATGAAGGACACTTTGAGGGATCTAGTATAGTCTGTCCCAGACAAGTCCACTAGGAGGGCCTGGACAGCTTGTGCCACAGGGTTGACGCTGCCAAGTTGTTGATGACCAGTGTTCGTCCCTTGTAAGACATTTTTGGGATCAACCACTTCGACCTGCTCAGTCTGCCCTTCACCTGTTCAAAAACACCCTTCCAATTTTTGTTTAAAAACTCAGTGCTGCCCAGATAAATACCCAAGTACTTAAAAGCACCCTTTTTCCACACCATACCAGCTAGTAATGTGGGCTGCCCACCACCCCACTCTCCAACTAAAATGGCTTCACTTTTGGTCCAGTTGACCTTGGAAGATGATAAAATCTCAAAATCTTTCAAAACATCAATTAAAATATTCACATCAGTCTGTGCTCCCTGCATTACATCTAGGTCGTCTGCATATGCTGAGAGACAGAGAGAAGCACTGGAGTGAGATATTTTAAAACCAGAAAGTTGATCTCTCAGTTTACAAAAAAGAGGTTCAAATGCTAGAGTATACAACATGCCTGACAGAGAACAGCCTTGTCTAATACCTGTGTAGACTCTAAAAGGGGCACACAAACCACCATTAACCTTCAGTACACTCTCAATTTCACTATACAAAGTCTTGATCATGGCTATAAAACCTGGGTTGAAACCAAAGGTTTCCAGCACCTTCCACATGCATTCATGTTCAACCCGGTCAAAAGCCTTTTCCTGATCTAGAAAAATAAGACCAGTCTTTAAGCCCAATAGCCTGGAGACGTCCAAAATGTCACAAATTAAGTGTACATTATCAAATTTAGACCTGCCAGGCACACAGTACGTCTGGTCATGGTGAGTGATTTGCTCCTTTACCTTAGTCTGTCTTGAAGCTAATGCTTTTGAGAGCAGCTTGTTGTCAGTGCACAACAGTGAGACCGGGCGCCAGTTCTTCAAGTGCATCAGGTCTCCCTTTTTCGGCAGGAGGGTCAGGACGGCTCTCCTGCAGCTCAGTGGGAGCTCACCTCCCTTCACACTGTCTAGCAACACTTCTAGCACATCCTGCCCTACAACTGCCCAGAAGGCTTTGTAGAACTCTACAGGGAGACCGTCTATGCCTGGCGCCTGTCTGTTCTCCATCCCTTGGAGAGCCTCATAGAGCTCTGCTAGAGTTAGCTCTACGTCCATGTCTCTGGCCACATGCTCTGGGAGTTTCGGCAGGTTCTTAAGGAAGCTCTCCTCCACTATCTTTGCCCCTGACCACTTGCTGCTGTACAGCTTTGAGTAGAAGCTAACTGTCTGCTTGTGAATTTCAGTGTGCTCTGACAGAAGATCCCCTGATTCTGTTCGCACAGCATGTATGAATCTTTTCTGTCCATTCTTCTGCTCTAGACCAAAAAAGAACTTAGAAGGAGCATCCATCTCATTCATGCTTTTAAAGATCTGACAATGTCTCTTGTGACATTAAGAGTGTACTGTTGACAAAATGCTTTAATTTGAGCTTTAGCCACATCCCACCACTGTTGTACAGAACTAAAAGCCACCTTCTCCGATTTAAAACCATTCCAGAAATAAATAAAAGATTCTCTAAAATTAGTATCCTCTAAAAGTGAAGTGTTAAAATGCCAGTAAGCACTCTTTGGTTTTACATTTTTTTTGCTGACGATACACGGCACCATACTGTGATCAGAAAGGCCCACTGGAACAATAAAACATTTTGTAAAAAGTGTCAGCTGATGTTTAAAACCATAAAAGCGATCCAGTCTTGCCAGGGAAAGTGCGTTATCTATAGAGTGGGCCCACGTGTACTGTCTCTGTTTTTTATTTAAAGTTCTCCATGTGTCATTTAGTTCATGAGCCTCTATCATTTCCCACAGGTGCTTACAGGAGGCCACATGAGGTTCTGCATGGTTCCTGTCCAAGTTATCTATTGTGCAGTTAAAATCCCCAACCAAAATTAAAATATCGGCGGTGTTGCAGTCAGCAATGACATTGTCTAGTTTATTTAAGAAACTCATTCTCTCCACTGAACTGGTGGGAGCATACACACAAATAAAAACAAAACTCTCTTTCTCACAAAAAGCTTTTACTTTTAAAAGCCTCTCATTTAAAACCTCATCTACAGAATAAGAACTGGGAATAAAATTGCGAGCAAACAGTAAGGCAACCCCACCACTAATCGATGTATTATGACTTAAAATGGCCAGCCCACCCCACTCCTTCTGCCAGTTAGCGGCATTGGTGACATCACTATGTGTTTCTTGCAACATAGCTACATCAATACGCTTCTGCTTTAATAACTCATACAACTTTACACGCTTTTCGTGTTCTCTTGCCCTGTTAATGTTTAAACTTGCAACATGAACCCAGTAATAAGAACAATGTGTAGATAAAACGAGCAGATGATAAAACCCATTCTAACATAAACCACACCAAACACTCTATTGGTCATCATCAGAAGTTTCTTTGCTTATTCTAGTGATCAATTTCTTCAGTCGAAAGATTTCTGTGTCAATAAAAGCTCCTTCACTTCTAAAATGTTTGACATCGTGAATAAACTGCTTCCGATCTGGGAAATGCTCTTCTACTACAACGTTCTTTTGCCACTCTGTGCTTCTTAAGAACTCTTTAATGTCCTGGCTTAGTGGTTAAGGCTCTGGGTTACTGATCGGAAGGTCAGGGGTTCAAGCCAAGCTGACACTGTTGGGCCCTTGAGCAAGGCCCTTATCATCTCTGCTCCAGGGGTGCTGTATCATGGCCGACCCTGCACTCTGACCCCAACCTCCTAATATGCTAGGGTATGCGAAAAAAAGAATTTCACTGTGCTGTAATGTACATGTGACCAATAAAGACTCATTATCATTATCATTATCCCTGTACCATCATCCACTCCAGCACTGCACCAGAATCCACTGTGTCTTTATCGGTCTAGCAAGGTTTCTCCCGGTCCAGTTCGGCCAAGCAAGGCCTCTCCCTAGCCAGTTCAGGCAAGCAGGACTTCTCTGGGGCAAGTTCAGGCAAGTTGGACTTCATCCAACCTTGCAGGCTGGGATTGGGGTTCACTCTCACTGGGCTCTGGTGCAGCAGAAACTCCGGAGCTTTCAGCAGCGGGCTGAGCGGCAGCCGTAGGGGGAACGGCTCCAGCAGGCCCAGCTACGTCCTGCCTCGGTAGCTCAGAAACACCGGGGTCACTCTGTCTCTCAGGACAGGGCTGGACATAATGCCCTAGAGAGCAAGAGCAAGAGCAAGCAAACCCTTGGAGGGAGAGAGAGAGAGTGAGTGCACCCTTGGAGGGAGAGAAAGAGTGCAACCAAACCCTTGGAGGGAGAGAGAGAAAGCGCGAACACTTGGAGGGATATAGAGGATGCGAACCCTTGGAGGAAGAGAGAGAGAGAGCAAGCCCATAGAGGAAGAGAGAGAGAGCGCGAACCCTTGGAGGGAGATAGAGAGAGAGAGAGCTCAAACACTTGGGAGGGAGAGAGAGAGAGAGAGCGAGAGAGCATGAACCCTTGGAGGGAGAGAGATAGATTCTCTATGGGGCTCAGGTCAGGCAAGTTGTATGGCCAATCAAGCACAGTAATACCATACTAGTAGTTGTGGCACTGTGGGCAGGTGCCAAGTCCTGCTGGAAAAGGAAATCAGCATCTCCATAAAGCTTGTCAGCAGATGGGAGCATGAAGTGCTCTAAAATCTCCTGGTAGACACTGCATCGACTCTCGACTTGAGAAAACACAGTGGACCAACACCAGCAGATGACATGGCACCCCAAATCATCACTGACTGTGGAAACTCCACACTGGACTTCAAGCAACTTGGATTCTGTGCCTCTCCACTCTTCCTCCAGACTCTGGGACCTTGATTTCCAAATGAAATGCAACATTTACTTTCATCTTCCCCATGATTGTGGTTGTGTATAGTGAACCAGACTGAGAGATTAAAGGCTCAGGAAACCTTTGCAGGTGTTTTGAGTTAATTAGCTGATTAGAGCTCTTCTTATGTCAACATTTCTCTATTATGAATTCTTTATTCTAATATTTTTAAGATGAACCCTATTTCAAGCCTTTTTTGTTTTATATGTAATGAATTTAGACTATGAAAGTTCCACTTTTTGAATGAAATTACAATATTCACATTTTCTGAGATGCACCTATGTGTTATAATGAAGTTGGGACTCTAAAATGTAAATCAAAACAGAATGCAATAATTTGCAAATCTCATAAACCCATGTTATTCACAATAGAACAAAGAAATCATCAAATGTTTAAACTGAGGAAATGTACCACTTTAAGGAAAAAAGGTCATTTTGAATTTGATGGCTGCAACATGTCTCAAAAGTTGGGACGGGGCAACAAAAGGCTAGAAAATTAAATGTTACTAAAAAGAAACAGCTGGAGGAACATTTTTCAACTAATTAGGTTAATTGGCAACAGGTCAGTAACATGAGTATAAAAAGAGTATCTTAGAGAGGCAGGGTCTCTCAGAAATAAAGATGGGATGGAATCTGGATGGAAACATATGTTGCTCTAAAACCTGTATATACCTTTCAGCATTGATGCCTTTCCAGATGTGTGTAGAGGTCCACTCACTGCTCCAATGACAGTATCCAATGACGTGGTAGAAGGATTCCCATGTGTTTGTCTTTTGAATACATTTAGATTATTAAATTTGTCACTCCAATTCTGTTTGACTCTCTCTTAAATTAAATCTGACTCCAATTGTAAAAACCTCAGTGTTGTATTTGTATTTTGATACTGTACATCTTTTACATTTGATTAATTCTACTTTAAATTGTGCTCATTGATTCGGATTCCATGTCGCTCAGAGTCTCGCGCCGGTCGTGTGCGCGGATGTCATGGTCACAAACTCGGCAGTCTTGGTCACTGGCCAGAGGTAATTGACTAATACTATTTAGATGGCTGCCCCATGCTTGCCCTTTTCTAAAAAGTACTTTTAGTCCCCTTAGATAGTAACACTTAGTTACAGTAACGTTATTTCTCGTCAGAGGTCATGACCACTAAAATTTACAGAGATAGACCAATAATATCTGAGTTAAGATTAGCTTTATATGATCATACCATAGTTTCCTATGTACACTTAATTAGAAAATATTACAATAACCAGAGGTTTAGACTTCACCCTATTTAGACTTGGTTGATCAACTTTATGTTGTCCTAAACAGAAATTCCCTATCAAGCCTGTACACTCTAAGTACACTTAACTTAACGCCAAGTTGTTAGCCTGGACTCTAAAATCTCAGTTGGCGTGCCCCAATTCTCCACCTAAACCTGGATTTTAGCCTGTACTAACCTGGTCACAGATTTGTGATAACAAGGATTTAACGTAATCTACTAGAGACAATAATTTCAGAATAAATCAGAATATAATCAAGTCTAATAATTTACTTAACCAGGCATGAACACATCCAAATCCATATCCATGGATAGATTTATCCGTAATGAGCAAGTCAGCGGCAGTGGTGGAAAGGGGAAAACTCCGAGTTGACATGAAGAAACCTTGAGAAGAACCAGACACAAGAGAACCCATCCTCATCTAGGAGACACTGGATAACAACAATATAAATCATTACTCTTCTACAATTGTATACTATACTGTCAAACATCAGGGCCATTGTAAAGTTTTAGATTAAGTCTATAATGTCCAGTTGAAGATTTTCATTGTATAATGAATCTTCAGCACAATTAGCAGGTGCAATGCTTAGACTCTCCAAGTGAGAACATCTTATCATGGAAATTTGACAAACAAGTGGACTTGTTCTTAAGAAACAGTGTCTTTTGTTGAAGCATATTAACAGCATGAGAAGAGAGGAAAGAAGCACTGAAGCATATAAACAGCATGAGAAGAAAGAAAAAGAAAACAAGCACTCTGTGTTTCTCACAGCTCCATTTATACAGTGACCTTCTGGATTTGTGTTTGTGTGTGTGTGTGTGTGTGTGTGTGTGTGCAAAAAACAAGCATGCAGCTGTGTGTCTCAATAAGAAGTCAAGCCTAGCTTCTGAAAGAACAGATTACTCCCTATGCCTGCGGTTTACCTGTCGACTATGTATGTGACTACTTGCAGAGCACTTTGTTCAGAACATTATGTACAATATGTTGGCCTCCAGAGATATGAGTCTAACAGGGGCTTCTACCTTAAGTATATTAATACAGAAAAACAAATATTTGAGTACAATAATGAATTTCTCTCACATTTCCCCTCTTTTATCATTTCTTTTTGATAACACCAATAAGAGAGAGATAATCATAGGTACAAAAACATCAAGAATCAGAATCCAGTCAAGGTTCAACTGAGACAATCATATTACACTATGGATGAAATGCTAAGGCTGTTTCTGCGAGTATATGGTACTCTATATACCATGAAAAGGGTGCGCAATCAGTACTAGGCTCAAATCGGATATACAGGCTGTCATTTACTAATGTAAGATGGTGTACGTGCACATGTGTGTATTGCGTTGTTGCTCGTGTTTGTTGGTCCTCCTAGAGGCCTCTTGGTTGTAGGCTTGTTGCTGCTGAAGTCCCGTTTTCTCCAGCTCGAAGGTCGGCTCAGGGACTCACCTGCATTGGCTGGTGTGAATCCACGTGACGTGCTGACTGACCTTCACTGCCGAGTGGGTGGCGAAGAGCACCTGGAATGGCCCTGTCCACCTTGGTTATCCCACCTCATCCTTCGAAAATCCTTGACCACCACCCACAATGTTGGTGGACAAGTACAATGTTGTTTCAAATTGATTCCCAAATATTAACCTACTTGATTCAGGGCTGCACTTACAAAGGGTGTTCCATTGTCACTTGAGATTTTGCTAGAGATTCCCCATCTAGGAATCACATCCCTTAAGAGCACCTTTGCCACCACTACCAAGTCTTGTTTGGAGGTGGGGAAAGCTTCTACCCATTTTGAAAAGATATCCACCATCACTAAGCAGAATTTTTCCCTTCACTAGGTGTAAGTTCAATGAAATCCATTTGTAAGTGATCAAAAGGTTTCTCTGGTGTTGGGTGGGCTTTCTCCACTTTCAAACCTCGACCCACATTACGAATTGCACAAATGAGACATTTTGAATTAAAATTGAGTAATTTGAGAAGCCCTTAGTAAACCAATGTTTCGTTATTGCGGTTACCATCCCCCCTTTTGATGCATGGTCTTTAGTAGGGCTGCACGGTTAGCTCCCACTCCTGTGACATCTACAGATTCACTCTCATTCTCTATCAGACTTTGGAACTGCCAATCTGCCATCAACAAGGCAGATTTAATTCCTGCCTTTGCAACCCACTCCAAGCTCAGTGTGCTGGCTCTGACTGAGACCTGGATCCATACTGGGAACACTGCCACACCCGCTGCCCTAGCCTCCAACTTCAACTTCTCCCATACATCATGTCCCAACAGACAAGGGGGTGGTACAGGTTTGCTTCATTTCCAAAACATGGAAATTGAGCTGTCTTTCTCCCTCTTGCTCCTACATTTCCTTTGAATTTCATGCTGTTACAGGCCCTGATCCTGCCAAAATGCACTTTCTTGTTGTTTACCATGCTCCAGGTCAACTGGGGAAGTTCATCGATGAATTTGACATGCTACTGTCCACCATCCCAGATGATGGAACTCCTCTTGTGGTCCTTGGTGACTTCAACATTCATCTAGACAAGCCACATGCAGCTGACTTTCTTGCCCTTCTCACATTCGACCTCAAGCAGTTCACCACACCAGCAACTCACAAAGCCGGCAAACAGCTCGACCTCATTCTCACACGTAATTGCACCACACACAATCTTCTCATTACTCCTCTCCACACCTCTGACCATTTTTATATCCAGTTCTCTATTTCTCTCCCCTCACCCCCTTCACTGTCTCCACCCTCTATCTCTTTTCATTGCAATCTTTGCTCCCTTTCCCCTCTCACACTTCTCCTCCATTGTCACAACCTTACTTCCCTCTGATAGCCACTTTTCCTCACTGGACTTAAACAGCGCAACTGACATGCTATGTTCCACCCTAACATCTTCTCTTGACAGCATCTGTCCCCTAATCTCCAGACCTGCTCGCACATCACCCTCTAGCCCTTGACTCTCAGAAGCTCTGCGTAACAACCAGGCCTAACTAAGAGCATCTGAAAGAAATGGCGTAAATCTAACAATCCAACCGACCTAACCAATTACCAAACACTTCTCTCCTCTTTTTCCAATAGCATCTCCACTGTTAACGCCACATACTTCCAAGAGAAGATTGGCAGTTCTCCCAACACCCGCATTCTCTTCAAAACCTTTTCTTCTCTTCTCTGTCCCCCTCCTCCTCCTTCCCCTACCTCTCTCACTGTAGATGACTTCGCCACTTTCTTTTCCACCAAGGTTACATCAATCAGGAACCACTTCTCAACCTGAGACATGCATAGACTGGCTCCTCCTCCATGTAACTCCCAACCGACTTCTTCTCTCCCCTCTCAGAGACTGTTGTCTCTAAACTCCTCCTCTCTAGCCATCCCACAACCTGTCCTCTTGACCCTATCCCTTCTCACCTTCTTCAGTCCATCTCTCCCACACTATTACCTGCACTCACACACATCTTTAACACATCCCTCTCTACTGACACATACCCTATCTTATTTAAACAGGCCCGGGTTACCCTACTGCTTAAAAAGCCATCACTTAACACTGCTGCGGTTGACAACTACAGACCTGTTTCCATCCTCCCTTTTCTTTCCAAAACTCTTGAAAGAGCCGGTTTTAATCAACTCTCCAATTTTCTCACACAGAACAACCTCCTGGACTCCAAGCAGTCTGGCTTCAAGAGCAATCACTCCACAGAGACTGCTCTGCTTTCCGTCACTGAAGCTTTACGACTAGCAAGAGCTACTTCTAGATCATCTGTCCTCATTCTACCTTTCTGCTGCATTCGACACTGTGAACCATCAGATCCTCCTGTCAACTCTCTCCAGCCTGGGCATCACCAGAACGGTTCTGCGCTGGGTGGAATCCTATCTCTCTGACAGATCCTTCAAGGTATCGTGCAGGGGAGGTATTTCTGAAACTCAGAAACTCAAAACTGGCGTTCCACAGGGGTCAGTTCTGGGTCCACTGCTCTTTTCTCTCTACACTACATCTCTGGGGCAGGTGATTGAGTCTCATGGCTTCTCATACCACTGCTATGCTGACGACACCCAGCTCTATTTGTCCTTCCAGCCTGACGATCCATCCGTCTCTGCACATCTCTGCATCATCTCTGCTTTCCTGTCAGACATCTCGGTCTGGATGAGGGAACACCACCTTAAGCTCAACCTGGCAAAATCTGAGCTTCTCATCATCCCACCCTGTCCCTCAATCAACCACAACCTCACTGCACAGCTTGGCTCAACCACACTCAAGCCAATCAGGATGGCCAGGAACCTTGGGGTGATTCTCGATGACAGCTTGACCTTTACAGACCGCATCTCAACAACTGCACTGTCCTGTAAGTTCATCCTGTACAACATCAAGAAAATCAGACGCTACCTCACCGAACAGGCTACACAACTACTAGTCCAGGCTCTTGTTATCTCAAAACTGGACTACTGCAACACACTACTCTCAGGCCTCCCGACCAGCTCCATCAGACTCCTTCGAATGATTCAGAATGCAGCAGCACGCCTCATCTTCAACCAGCCCAAGAGAACCCGTGTCACACCCCTCTTCATCTCCCTCCACTGGCTTCCTGTAGCCGTCTGCATCAAATTCAAGGCCTTGATGCTCACCTACAAGACCTTGTTTGGAACTGCACCCTTCCACAGCAACTCTCTCCTGAAGGCTTACATTCTCTCACGCAATCTGCCATCATTCAACGACCGATGCTTAGTAGTACCTACTCAGCGTGGCTCAAGGTCCCTTTCAAGAACATTCAAACTAACTGTTCCTCAGTGGTGGAATGAACTTCCAACCTCAATCCGGACCGCAGAATCTCTCACCATCTTCAAAAGACAGCTAAAGACCCACCTCTTCCGTGAACACCTAACCAACCCATAAAAAAAAAAAAAAATTACTCTGGCACTTGCACCTCTACTCTGCGCACTTTGCTTCTTCTGGAACTCAATTAATGGATCTTTTATGGTAGCACTACTTGTATTGTTCTCTGCTTGATATATCGCTTTGCTTGTATTTTTCTCATTTGTAAGTCACTTTGGATAAAAGCGTCTGCTAAATGAATAAATGTAATGTAATGTAAATGTAATGGATGTGGGTTTCATAGGATGCAATCACAAATTTGCCCAGCATGTCTGTCAGAACATCGTTCACCAGGCATTGAAAAACTGAGGGGGTGCTAGAGAGCCCATATGGCATTATGTAGTACTCATAGAGGCCACTAAAGGTGCTGAAAGTGGTCTTCCACTCATCCCCTCTGCATATGCGCACTAGATTGTAGGTGTTCAGAGATCGAGTATGGTGAAGAACCGGGCTGATCAGAGCCCCTTTGTTGCCACAAAAATAAGCCAGCTGACACGGGAGATGTGCTCATGGTGTATCGCTCTGACTCGAAGGAGGAGTGATTGAGTGTGCTAGGTAATGGTGCCCTCTCCTATGGGTCGATCGTCAATGGCTTGGATCTTTAAGGGCGGTGATAGCGGGCTGGTAGGTATGTTGAGGCACTTCACAACGTCCTCATCGCTAAAATTTCCCATGCCACTGGAATCAATCAGTGCTGTGAACACAAAAGGTTGTCCTAAGTGTTGTATAATAACAGGTACTGTGAATACTGATGAAAAACGAGAGACTTTGGGACTCACCCTGTGCAGGCGGGGGCCTGAGCTCCCACTCGCGTTAGTAGTGGATTGGGCATGTAGAGGACATTGCGTGATGAGATGACCCCTTGAAAATTATTTCGCTTTTAATGAAATAAAAGTTTCATTGTAGAAAACTGTTTACTTTTGTATGACTAGGAAAGCTTAAGACATTAGATTCATGTTTTTTTTTTCTTTCTCACTTATGAGTTTATATGAGGTTCTACAGGAGTTGATTGAGTGGTTTCAGTTCTGGTTGGTTACTTGGGGTCATATGTGGGGACACACTGGACTGCCCAAGTTTTGGTATGCTTTAAGTCACCGGACCTCTCAATCACACGACTTCTGTACATATTTGATCTGGTCATGAGTAATTTTCACTCACTTCCTGAAAAAGATGTTTGAATTTTAACTATATCGTGTGGGTATGTGGGTGTGAGTGTGTGTGGGTGTGTGGGCATGTTTTACATCCTGTTGGGGACCAAATGTCCCCTCAATGGTAGGAATATCTCACAATTTTTTACCTTTTGTGAATATTTGGCTAGTCAACAAGATAAACTACAACGCTTTTATCACAAAGGTAGTAAGACAAATCTGTGTGTGTGTGTGTGTGTGTGTGTGTGAGAGAGAGAGAGAGAGAGAGAGAGAGAGAGTGTGTGTGAATGTGGGTGTATTTGAGGGGGTGTCCCTGCTGAACTGTAAGTCTCCCTTGAGATTTAGCGCTCAGAGGGTCAGTGGAACATTTGTGCTTTAGCTTGTGTGTGTGCAATATATATGTGAGAAGAAGTCGGGGGCTTTAGGGGATTTTTGCTTACACCTGCCATACTTAGCGCGAGTTTTGTAACACAAAGTCTGACAACTAATAATTACATTACACGGGTTGTTAGCTGATTCATTCACAGAATTATTAGTGAATAATAATATTAAGCTGAGGAATCATCGACTTACGTCCTCCAAGAAATGAATGAGGATTGTTACATCAGGAAAGAACACTAAACTTATTGTTGTTGTTGTTGGAAACCATGTGACCCTTCAGGGCTTTAAATAATTTCCTGAATTGTGACAGTGTGCTGGATGTGCAGTCATTTGATAGAACATTTGTCACCGTGTTATTCTAAGGAATACTTTAGTATATAATTATTCAAATGACCAATTATTTAGACATTCATATTGTCTTAAGTGAGCTTTTTGTGACTTTTTTGTGAGCATGCAGCTGTGACCCTACAGCTGACATGATGACAGTATGACACCCCTGTTAGATCACTGGGCATGTCTTATATAATGTACAAATATAATAAATAATATAAGTAATGTTCATTAATTTATGTTAGAATTAAAAATGATAACTTCACACCAAGGCATAAAGAATGGATATGAATCTAAAGAAAGGATATGAAGAAAAGATATTAAAAGGATAGTTAACCTACAAAATCCATATTTTTTAGATACATTGCATAGCATCAATGTTAGAGATAAAATAATACTAACTATAGTGTTGATTTGTTGTTAAACTTTCAAAACAAACTACTGATTAGGTCAAGAATAAATGCATGTACACCAGGAAGGCCTAAATACCCAGCTTTCAGCCATCTTTCAAACATCTGCCCAAGGTACATGATCTCTGGCTTCCTCTCACTCACCACATTTGATTAGGACATTTACTGTTTCTTGCTTTTGGAACAAGGTGTTGGACTCTTTTAGCAACACTGGTTTTCCGGTTTTTCTTTCAGTTCAAATGAGAAAAGTCTGTGAGCATGTTTTAGTATGTGAGAGCAAAAACATGGCAGCAGCTGTTGTCAGGATATTTGGAGAGGGGGGCAAAGGGCACTGTTGCCGGGCAAAAAATGCCAAATTTAAGCTTACTTAAAGCTTACTTTACTTATAACAAGCATTACTTGTTATATTGTGATTGGTGATTGGTGCGTGTTTGAGACATCAATACTATTTATATCCACCTATGGGTCAAGTAGGCATTTAACCCTGGGTTAATTTTCCATTATTTACATAAAAATAATTTAGTAACTACTACAAATTATTCAATATTATGGTTGGACTTAATATTAAGGGTATGTAATTACTTGAGGGATGTGAATCTGGACCTGCTAACAGGTCCAGTTGCTGATTAGGTTGTAGGAGTTTACACTTTTATGATATATTTAGCCATCCAGATTAGTTATGGAAAGAGATCCAGCCAGTTTCATGGAAATCTTTTGGCTAGGCAGGTTGATGAACCTCAGTCACACAGATGCATGTTCCATAATCACTCAAATCAACATTATTTTTGGAAATGGTACTACTAGCTGATTATTTCCCTGTACAACATAAACATTCATGTGTTCACAACATTCAGAATGTTCAGTTATGCACATGAATTGTTTTGTAATTTGTGCGTTTGGCAAAAATCAGTGTTGTTGCAGTGTTGTTTTGAAACACATTTCAAGAGAGAAATTTCACCACTGAAAAATAAACCTGAAAGTGTGACTTTCTTCTCCCTGTTTTGCGGGCTTAATGGAAAATGGAAAGCGCAACAAATTTCACTTGACAATGGCATTAGTGTGTCCACATCCATGAGAGAGAGAGAAAGAGAGAGAGAGAGAGAAAGAGAGAGTATGTGAGAGACAGAGAGAGAGAGAGAGAAAGAGAGAGAGAGAGAGAGAGAAAGAGAGAGAGAGTGAGTGAGAGAGAGAGAGAGAGAGGTTATGTGAATAAAAATGAATAAGCAACTTTCTTGTTTTAATCATTTCCTGTTTACTGAATAAAAGCATCATATTTGTACTTCATATTTAATATTAATATGTTGTTACAGGATCTTGATTTTTGAGAGTGAAAGAGTGGTCTAGAACAAGTGCTTCTGATGCTGATCGTATATTCATAAACAATATTAGATCATACGTTTCAGTTTCTGTGTAGGAAAAAAAAATTGATAAGGAATCGTAAAGAAAACAGAACAGAAATAATATTGAATGCTACACTGAAGTAGAAATACTGTTACTTGAATAGTATTTTATTGTGTCAATTAAAACTTCATTTACTAAACAAATAAATAAATAAATAACATGTAGAAAATCTGGAAACAATATGGTAATTAATTCAGATTTGATTAGTTGAATCGTGAAATCATGACCCTGAAAGATAGAAATCTGTAAATGAAAGTTCATGTAATATTTAGCTAAGAAATTAAGCTATAAAATATAAAGGATCCTGTATAATATTCTGCATAATGATCACAGAAAACACTGCAAGAATTAATACTTTTTAAAAAAGAATTACTTGTCTTTTTTTTCCTTTAAAGTCCTTTTGTCTTTCTTTCTTATTTTATTTTTGATAACAATGTGACAAGCCTTATTTTTTTTTTTACACCACCACTACATATCTCCTCATAATATTTCATAACTGCAGTTACACATAGCCTATTTCATATAAAAAATTTTTTTACTAGTTTCTACAAGTGATTTTTTTTCATTGTCTAAAATATACTTATTTAATGGATTATACATTAGAGATGTTTTTCAGAAAACACTTCATCAGTCATAAGAGTTTATCTGTTTGTGTGTATGTCCTGAACAAGAAAAGATTTTGTTTTCATTTGATAATGATGATATCTTGCTTTTTTTTATTTTATTTAATTAATTAATTTATTTTTATTTGGAAAGATTGGTGTTGTAGTGAGTCTGAAGTATCATGATATAAAATGATTATATTATTATATTAATGATTATTATTATAATGGCATATATTGGTTCAAATTGGAATATTTTTCTTCATGCCACTATAATAACACATGTACTGTAAACACGCTGTTTGCATCTTCGTTGATCTTTGGTATTGTATTGACTCAGCATGTTTTTGAAAGCCATCAGAGATGCGCAGCGTAATGATAAGAACAGGTGGCCTGCGGGAAGAACATGGTTCATTTGAATACCTGACAAGCAACCGCAAGATGTACAGATTTCTGGGAAAATCATTTGGTGAGAGATGAGGGAGGGGAACCAAAGGCGTTGGTTGGCAGTTAGGTTCACAGCCAAGTATAAAATCTATCTATCTATCTATCTATCTATCTATCTATCTATCTATCTATTTATCTATCTATCTGTCTGTCTGTCTGTCTGTCTCTCTGTCTGTCTATCTATCTATCGATCTGTCTGTCTGTCTGTCGGTCTATCTGTCTGTCTGTCTGTCTGTCTGTCTATCTACCTATCTATCTATCTATCTATATATAACTTTATACACTTTATACACTTAAGTGAATACTTCTTAAGTGAATATAAATGATTAACACTTTTCATTGGTTAAGTAAGACAACACAGCATGTACTCCAAATATTATCACAAAAACATAATTTTTCTCATACTATAAATTGAAAAAATAAATAAATTGAAATAATTTAATAAAACTGCTTTTTGTTTGTTTGGTTGGTTGGCTGGTTGCTTTTTAACAGTGCACAAGCACCAACATCTACACACTTAGGTTTGCTAACTTAATGTTTTTGATATAATTTAGTTTGAAGAAATAATAATAATAATAATAATAATAATAATAATAATAATAATAACAAAAGCCCAGATCTTTCATCTTGGTTTAGCTGAAGCTGCACAAACTTAGAACACAATGAAAAATGAATTAAAAACATTAATAAATGAAAGAACGAATCAAAGAAAGAAAGATTGAATGAAGGGTTTAGTTTAAAGATTGTGAAAGAAGGTGACCATCTTCCAAATGCACTTTTTTCTTTAATTACCCAATATAAAAATGCCTCTTTCTCTCTCTCTCTCTCTCTCTCTCTCTCTCACACACACACACACACACACACACACACACACACACACACACACACACACACACACACACACACACACACACACACACACACACACACAGACACAGAAAGAGAGAGAGAGAGAGATGAATGCTGAGTGCTGAGTAACCCTCAGGTCCCAGAGGACTTCAGGGTCCGGGGTTCAGATCTAGTCATCTCTGGACAAATAGCATTAAATAGCAGATGTGACTCAAACTAAGGCGGAAAATGTGCAGTGTCAACTTGGCGTTCAGCTGTGGGGAATTTGGGGTTTTGAGTAATTCTTCTGAAACAAAAAAAGAACACTTTTGTTTCTGAACATTTAGGAAGATATAACGTCTATCTTAACAGCTATTTCTATTTTGGAAAACAACAGAAGATGACAATCCTGTTTGATTCTAGATATGGTCCTGGAGCATCTGTGTTTTATCCAAGTCTACAAAACACACATTTTAGATTCAGGAGTTAAGTTTGAGCTGATGAGTTAAATCCAGGTGTGTTTCGGACGGCACCCTTGCCCCTGAACTGCATGACCAAATGATTTAATACACCACGACCAGGAATTTAAAAATAATAAAACTA
Organism: Ictalurus furcatus; assembly: GCF_023375685.1. NCBI lineage: Eukaryota > Metazoa > Chordata > Actinopteri > Siluriformes > Ictaluridae > Ictalurus > Ictalurus furcatus. The sequence goes on from NC_071256.1 coordinate 7,306,009, forward strand.
TTTTAAACACTAGTGCAACTCGTAGACTGTCTTCTCTGGCCCTTTTGGTTGGTTAGTGTGTGTGTGCGTGTGTGTGTGCGCGCGCGTGCGTCTATGAACTTTGGTGGAACCCCTGGCGCACATCTGGCCACTGCTTTGAGTTCGCATGACGCTGCGCCCCTGGCAGGCAAATAATCAGGAAAGTTGCGGCTGAAATTTGAACGACAGGAGTTTCAAATGTCAAAATATCTGCGTGAGAGTAAGGTGAGAGCACTGTTTTGCGTAAAACCTTCATAAATAGCGTATTGAATAATACTAATAGTAATATTAGTGATACTAGATGGCAAATAATAATAATAATAATAATAATAATAATAATAATAATAATAATAATAATAATTATTATTATTATTATTATTATTATTATATCGGATTTATTTTCTTATGCATCTCATCCTTATAGGAAAGGAGACGGGCTGCTGAATGGCTGGAATCTCGGGTAACGGAAAGCTTCGCCAGTGGCTGATTGAGCAGGTGGACGGGGGGAAATACCCCGGCTTGGTATGGGAGGACCGCGAGAAGAGCACGTTCCGTATTCCGTGGAAACACGCCGGCAAGCAGGATTATAACCGCGAGGAAGACGCAGCGCTCTTCAAGGTGAAAAACGCACTCAAATCCACCCCACGTTCACATCCCGTAAAGCCAACTGACCAGGCTGTGTGTGATTTATTGATGTATTTTGGTTCCTTCCGTACACACACACACACACACACACACACACACACACACCAGGCTTGGGCGCTGTTTAAGGGCAAATATCGCGAAGGCATCGATAAACCGGATCCGCCGACCTGGAAAACGCGCCTCCGCTGCGCCCTCAACAAGAGCAACGACTTCGAGGAGCTGGTGGAGAAGAGTCAGCTGGACACCTCCGAGCCGTATAAAGTTTACAGGGTCATTCCGGAGGGCAGCAAGAGAGGTGACTGAGGATGAACATAATCACAGATGTTTGATTGTTTGCTTTTTTCCTTCTTCTTCTTCTTCTTCTTCTTCCAGTTCTAGACAGAAATGTGCGCTCTCACAGCGCGCTGTAACTTATTTCTTTTTATTTGCTTATATGGGGCTCTATATATTTAATTCTAAAATCAGAATGAGATCTAAATGGTATTTTTCTTCTCCTTCTTCTTCTTTTTCTATCCGTTTCAGTCTCCTGTGAGAGAACTTCCACAATGACGAGCCCTCACAGCTATCCACTGTACTCGACATACACACCTCTGCAGAGTCAAGTATGAAAAAATATCTGTTCACACTAACACTATACATACATACATACACACACACACACACACACACACACACACATTATATATATATATATATATATATATATATATATATATATATATATATATATATATATATATATATATATATATACAAGTGCATCTCAAAAAATGAGAATATCGTGGAATTTTTTTTTTCTGTAATTGAATTCAAAAAGTGGAACTTTCATATATTCTAGATTGGTTACACATAAAGTGAAATATTTCAAGCCTTTGTTTTAATCTTGATGATTTCGGCTTACGGCTCACGGAAATAAAAAATCCAGTAACTCAGTATATTAGAATAAAGAATTTATAATACAGAAATGTCGACCTTGTGAAAATTATGTTCATTTATGCGCTGATACTCGGTCGGGGCTTTAATCCTTTTGCATGAATTACTGCACCAGTGCGGCGTGGCATGGAGGCGATCAGCCTGTGGCACTGCTGAGGTGTTCTGGAAGCCCAGGTTGCTTTGATAGCGGTCTTCAGCTCGTCTGTATTGTTGGGTCTGGTGTCTCTCGTAGATTCTCTATGGGGTTCGGGTCAGGTGAGTCGGCTGGCCAATCAAGCACAGTAATACCACGGTCAGCAAACCAGTTACTAGTAGTTGTGGCACTATGGACAGGTGCAGAGTCCTGCTGGAAAAGGAAATCAGCATCTCCATAAAGCTCGTCAGCAGATGGAAGCATGAAGTGCTCTAAAATCTCCTGGTAGACACTGCATCGATTCTCGACTTGAGAAAACACAGTGGACCAACACCAGCAGATGACACGGCACCCCAAATCCTCACTGACTGTGGAAACTCCACACTGGACTTCAAGCAACTTGGATTCTGTTCCTCTCCACTCTTTCTCCAGACTCTGGGACCTTGATTTCCAAATGAAATGCAAAATTTACTTACATCTTCCCCGTGATTGTGGTTGTGTGTACTGAACCAGACTGAGAGATTAAAGGCTCAGGAAACCTTTGCAGGTGTTTTGAGTTAATTCGCTGATTAGAGCTCTTCTCAGGTCGACATTTCTGTATTATAAATTCTTTATTCGAATATTTTGAGATACTGGATTTTTTTATTTCCAAGAGCTATAAGCTGTATTCATCAAGATTAAAACAAAAAGGCTTGAAATATTTCACTTTATGTGTAATGAAACTAGAATATATGAAATTTACACTTTTTGAATTAAATTAAGGGAAAAAAAATGAACTTCATGATATTCAAATTTTTTGAGATGCACCTGTATATATACACATGATTTAGGGGAGCACTAAATCTGTGCTCATGATTTATGGGCTGTGTGGTGTGTTCTTGGCACAGGTTTCTAACTTCCTGTCTCCAGGTGAGAAAGGATGGAGAGATTTGCCAGATCAAGTTCCATTTCCAGATTTCTACTATCCCTACAGTCCAAACTCATACACCGTGTCTCGGGACCCAGGTAATGAATCTGCATGTGAAAGACAGGACATGCAACTGCTTCCCTTATAATATCACTTAAGCATATAATTATGTATATTACTTTTTTTTTGTTTGTTTTTTTGCTGCAGTCGGTTACCAGATCAGCAACTCGTTCTACAGCTGCAGTGGTTTTGACCCTTCAACATCCACCTTTAACTTGGAGCAGAGCATGAGATCTGCTGCTTTCTCTGGTATGTCCACATAAACACACACACACACACACACACACACACTTTTCTGTATTTCCATATCCTAACTTCCCCTGCATGTGGCAGATCCCAGACTGCAGGTGTCTGTATTCAGTGGAGATTCTCTGATCAGGGAGATGACCGTGCACAGCACAGAGGGCTGCAGGTTGGCTCCTTATGAAGAAAACCAGAATTACGGAGGCCCTGAACTTGTGCAACTACCTCAGGGTGAGGGCACAGAGCTGGAGCGTGGCGTATTGGTCTGGATGGCTCCTGATGGCCTGTGCGCCCATCAGCTCTGCAATGCCAGGGTCTACTGGGAGCTGGTGCCCAACATCAATGCTGATAAACCTAATAAACTGGAGAGGAACCAGACCAGCAAACTTCTGGACATTCAGCAGTTCATCACAGGTTAGAACAATCTGTATACTTTTTCGTGGTAAAAGCTCACATTTGTTTTTGCTTGTATAAAACAGGAAATGAAATGATCCCTTAGCATTTGCGGGTAATCCCTAGATTCCAGAAGTGAGCAAATGAGAAAGAGGAAGAGGAACAATAACCGTTCATGGTTTTACCCATTAATCTTCTATATCTTTGACTTTCAGAGTTACAAGGCTACTATCTACAGGCACGACCTCCTCCTTGTTTCCAGGTGCTGTTGTATTTTGAGCAGTGCCATGACATCCACACTCACAGGAGACCCATAACAGTGCAGGTACATACAACCATCCCATTTCCTGGTCACGGACGTGACGTCTGCAGGGTTGCGTCTAAAACATGCATGTTACATAGTTTGATGTGAGAATCATTGGACATTGAAGAACAATTGTTACTAACAATTTTCACCTATAGGTGGAGCCACTATTTGCTCGCCAGTTGTTCATCCTGAGTCAGCAGAGCAGCACCCACCACATGAGGGCTCCTGATAACGCACCACTGCTGTGGGAGCAGATGCCCCCTTCTCAGCAGAACTACTACACAGGGAGCTCCCAACAGCATGACACCCTGCAAGACTAAATCCCATATGACACACAAGTGCGGAGGTGAAATACAGCATTTTGCTTGTTTCATTGCATTAGGAAAAAAAAAAAGAAGATAATTATGTACTAAAAGGCAGAAGACCACAAGAGACTGGGAAATCTACTGGTTTTCTTTTAAGGATCCTCTTTTTAAAAAAATTACTTTAGTATTTCTGTAGTAGCATTATCGTAGTTCTGAAGCATCTCAGGGATAACGCATGCTTAGACTTGCTCATTATGTAATTTTTATTTGCTGCACTGATGAATAAACCTCATACGTCAAATCTGAAGAAATGAAATAAATATTGTCAAACAGATTTATTTTGTTCTTAATAATAATAATAATAATAATAATAATAATAATAATAATAATATAACTGCTGTTTTATGTCTTGAGAAAATCTGTTTTTTCTCTCAACATTAAAGTCAGTTTAGCTAATGAACCAACAACAAACAAACAAAAAAACTTTCTCTATTTAACTATTTCTGTCAGTTGTGGCTCATTTAAAAATAAATTCAGACACCTTCAAATAAAATGAGTCTTGTGTTATACATTTATTATTTTATTGAATTCAATTCAGCATAACAACAATAAATAGAACATTCATTGGTGATAACATATAACTAGTTACGCTACAGCTCTATGAACCCCTGATAACAGCCAGAGGTGGTGTGTAACACCTGAATGCCATGTTGTGCGATGTACAGGCATGCAGAGATATTCCAGCAAGGTCATGTAGTAACCTATGATGTAGTATTTGATATAAATACTTCCATCATACATCAATCATTCCCTACAACCTTCTTGCAGAGATGCTTGACAAGGAACTCTGGTGGTTATCCAGGGCACAACCGAACACAGTCATAACAGTTAACAACGTAACTTATCCTTGCCTTAGGACAACCCTGAAAGGTGGCCAAAGAACTGTCAAAGACGACGTCAGCAAGAGAGACAGGGTTAACCTTACACATGGTAGCAGGAACACAGACTTATGGAATGGAACCTCTACATAAAGCATGTGAGTAGGAGTTACTCCTGGTAGGAGTTTCTTGTCACAGTAGGGCCAGGAAGTTCAGACTGTCTGTAGCCTATGGTAATGATCACCCAGTGGGCTGAACTTTGACACTGTAGGGCATGTACCACACACACACACACACACACACACACACAATAGAATGCTTTGCAGACTCACTCTCTACTGACTGCAAGGCTTGTTTATATAAACTGTTTTACAAACATGAGCAGGGGCAGAAATCCTGAAGTCGAAAGGTCACACCCAAATCATCTTGCAGTGAACGCATACAAGGTGAGCTTATCGCAAGAATAGTAGTAACTGCTAGAATGAAGACAGATTTCAAAAAGACATCCACTTGTCATCTTTACACATCGGCTCATAATGAGGGGCTTTAATGGACTGCAGCACTAAGGGGGAGTCCCATACAAGGCTCCAAGGGACCCGTGGAAGATTGTGGTATTTTCCCCTCTTCAGAAAGGAACCAAGTCTATGGGACCCATCCACAGCGCAGTAGTGTGATGCAATGGCTGCTGCATAAGCCTTTACAGTAGATGGGGACTTGCTGCTGTTTAGCAGTCACAAAAAGTTCAAAATTCTAGGAACTCTAGGAGGCAAGCTGAACACTATCTGAGGCAGCAGATCTGCAGGGATGAGGAAGCTGTCAGCTAACAACTGATAAAAGAAGCAGTGAGACTCGTCTTGCTGGCCATTTTGGTGCCAGGAGTAGGACTTTGTAGCCAGGAGTGGAGTTGAGAAAATGAGTGCTGGAGGATATAATTGGTGAGGCAAGATGTATGCCAGGGTATCCAGTCCCAATGGGCTGTTCACCTCTGCCACAGAGAACCACAACTGCCACTGGCCACAAAAGAACTGTGAAATAATTGGAATCCAGCTAAATTAGTAGGAGAGCCACTCTACTTTTCTAGCAATGTGTTATTCACAAGCTCTGTTGCCCAGAGCTAGTTGCTGGGGAATGTGGAGAAAGGAGAAAATGCCCAGGAGGTAAGAGACAAGGGAAAAACAAAATGATGCGTCACTAATCATATGGTGAATAGAAATTGGTAAAAGAGAAACAACCACATGACTTGTTTCTAAGAGGGCATACAGAACCCAGTAGCATTGTGTGAATAATGCTTGTAATATGGAAGAAAAGCACATTTACCATGGTGGTAAGAAATATGCAGAAGCTAATCCTTGCTTTGGAGGAAGGAACACCTGCACGTCAGACACAAGTTGCAAAGCAAAAATCTCCATACCGTGTTCATTTAGTCCGTAATATCATGTGCACAGCCGAGATGGAAGAAGACAGCGATGGCAGTTATAGCGAGTACTGTGTCATACAGCCCTAACGACCTTGTTGGAAGATCTCAGGATATGAGCGCACATGCACAGGGTTGTGCGACACACTACCCTTGGCAGTTAGGAGGGGTGAAATAGAACCGGACATGTTTTGGATTCAAGGAACAAACACTTTGGAACATTTAAAGTGAAATGTATTTTTGTGGACATATTTATTTTCCTTTTACATTTGACATTTAAACATGGCGAGCTGTTTAAAGATTAGCAGGAATTTAGTGCACATACTGCGGTTTTAAACTGAACTGACCAATCACAATCACATTGAGGAAACAGAGCTTAATTAAAAGTGGACTAAGCACACCACTACATGTATCTGGTGTTAGTTTAGGTAAGCATGAAAAGGGATTTCTGACTGTAGTGATAAACATCATCCAACCATCAAACATGTGACAGACACCTCAAATTCAAAAGAATTTGTCAGTTTTAAATTTTGTTTCCTTTGTTCAAACTTGTCAAAACCAAGAGATAACCTTTACAACACACTTAACTTCCTTGTTCCATGTTTATAGAATAAACAAGTGTTAGTAACATTCATACACTTAATAGTGCGCCATTACATTAATTTTCCATAATTCACAGCTTTTGTTTTGAACAAACTCTAGAGTATAAGCTGAGAGAAACAAATTCACTGGGAATGCCATCAAAAGTTAAAATGCCAACAAACCATCAATGAAAGCATGCAGGGACCTGTTGGAATGACTAGTATACTGCCACTACTTGCTTGTATTCATGATTCTACTATTCATCACTAAAGTATTGACTGGCATTAGACCGCATTGTGAATAATATTGGTGTGTATTAGTGGGAGACCTGGAACACAACCACAGTGAAATAATCAATAATTTTATCAGTTACAAACTTGTAATACTGACATTGCTTCTACCATGTGCCCAGCTTAATGTTGACCAAACAAGGTCCTTATAATATAAATCATATAAACACACAAAACTGAAATGAACAGAATCCTCACATACAGTAAATATATATATATATATAACTTTCAATTAAAAAGACATGATTTCAAATATTTAAAACACACAAACAATATAAAACAAAAAAAAATGTACATGGAAAGGCATAAATAAAAAGCTTTGGTCAAGACAATAGTTCGCTTTTATCAAATGGAATGTGTTTCACATGAATGGCATCCATATCAGTCACGCCACTCGTGCTTTCAGTGAACTAAAGATTCACCAAAACCCCTAATCAATACCAAACTGATCTCATCTTCCTTTTTGTAAACATCATCATAGTCCCTGTTCGGCAAATCCACAGAAGTTTGGAGAAAATTTCAAATATAAAATTTCAGCTCATTCCAAGGTTCACTAGCATGATGAATATGGCTAAGGCTCTGCAGTCACAGCCTATAAGGGTTATATTTATGCAGAGCTTGTATATACTATCGCATGCTGGGATAGGTGTACAATATTAAGGCAGTCTAAGTGAGGTACAAACAGAAGCCTGCTTCTCTCTTACCCTTCATCCTATTCTAAATGAGCACAACAGACAACCTGGTAAACTTGTAGTGTTTGGTCTCATGTCAAAACTAGTGCCCTGGAAACCTTTTTGGAAGAGTATCTCCACATAACCAGCAGTAGACCATGTCTCCAGCATATTATATTACTTGCCATTAGGTTTGTTTTTATGTTTCTTTGTTTGTGTTATATATATTTTTTTGTTCACATGGTACGTGAAGATGTGTGTGTGTGTGTGTGTGTGCATGTGTATTAGAGTATACATTTGAGGACTTTACTCAAAGGCCCACACCTCCAGATTTTGGACCGTGAAGTCTTGTTGTGATGACAGTGGTTGGTTGTTAAAAGTGGCGCATTTGGAGGTGGTTCCATGAAACAGGTCAGCATCCAGCCACAGGCCAATATGACCCCTAGCAAGATATACTTCAGATTAAATGCATAGAAACTCTACATATTAACCCCCTTGACCGAACAAATACGCATTTTCACTTACCCTCCACCTCCGATCTGGAGAGAGTCCAAGTTTCCCTTCACAAAGTAGGAGTTTTCACCAGTCCAGCGGAACACCTTGGATAAATAATAAAAAAAAAAAAGATAAAAGAATTTCACTTTATAATCTAATTTCACATACTTGCATACCATCAGTGCTGGTTGATGAACTAAGGATTTTCAGTCCTTACAACTGAATTCAAGCCCTGTTTGGATGCGGTTTTAAATCCAGTGAAAGCTGCACTGACCGTTTAATCAGCAGCACTTCTCTGCATACTGTGTTGTTACAATAACAATAACAGTGAATAGGCAATACAATACATACAAAAAACCCCAAAATAAAACAAACAAACAAAAACAGATACAAACAATCAAACATAAGAAATAAATCAGATTTGGCCTGTTGTGTGAATAGTCTATATGCATGTAAAGTAGGATACAGGGTAGTATCCTGACCTTAATTTCAGGGCTGAAGGTGTAGAGGAAGGTCTCCCCAGTGCCATAATAGTGCTCACTAACTCTGAATGGGTGAGTGGAGAACACGCCAAAAACCTGCCAATAAAATCATTAAAAAAAGAGCAATGGAAGAATTTCACAGCCAGTCTCAGTTATAAGGAAGTGTGTATGTATGTACACACGTGTGTACCTGATCGTTCATATCTTTGATGACCAGCAGCACAGGGCAGTCCAGCTCCCCCAGGTTCCTGTACAGAGTCTTCAAACTGGTTCCATGCACCACTGTACTGTAGGCCAGCTTCCATGGATAACCCTGAACCCGAGCTGGGAGTCGAGCAGCCAACTGCAGGGACGACACTGTGGTCAGTGCAGTGAGGGCAATAATGTACTTACTACAGACACTGTATATTTATTTATTGCACTGCATGTAATTAAGTGCACATGTATTTCTGTAGAACCTTCTCAATGTGTGTATCCTCAAATAACTTGCTGGGTTCCATCAGAACAGACAATAGGTCCATTGGTTCCTCATCCTCAAAAGTGCCAAAACTCTGCCGCCTCCGTGCTTCATTCATGGTGATGATCTGAGGAAAGGGGTTGAGAAGCACCACACTCAATACATAACCACGGTACAGTGTTCAATACACTATTTAGAACTAAGAAAACTGCCCATATGTTGTTGAACTGCAAAACAAGCTCAGGTAATCGGAATTCACCTCCCAATTTCGGGGCACTGGGTCACTGAAGAAGTTATCAATCATGTTAAGTTCGTCCTTCTCTACGACTACAAAGCCCTGCTCCTGTGCATCTTTCCCATAGGCATCAGGAGACCACTGGATGAAGAATGAGTACAGATGGTCCACCCTGAGAAGACGAGCCAGAACAGTTCAGTAAAATGAACTTACATTTTACAATAATTTTTTATAACCAGGGCTTGATGTACAGATGACCAGACACTAAAGTTAATTGGTTTATTTTTTATTTACTAGCTAGCTAGCATTTTATAGCCACCAGCAACTGTATACATTTTAAATTAATAGAATTAGGCTGAGGAGTGCAATTCCCATATAATTGTAAAATACCCTCTGGTCTACTTTTTTTTTTTAAAAAAAAGGAAAAAAAAACAAAGGCTACCACATTCCCAGTTTGTCAGCCCAAAAGGACTCCAAGCAACATAGAACCCCAACCTCATCCAGTGCCTTCAACATCCCACAGTAAACACAGCCACAAAGGTGGACTCCTGATGAAAAGGGCATGTCCACTGGGTTAAGGAGTTCCTCAAAGTTCTCACGCCTCAAAAATATCCCCAGTGGAGCTCAACACTCCCATGCACTTAATCAGCAGAGCGTGCAACATGGCCTCGTCTTCTCCTCCTGAGACTCAGAATGGTTTGCAAGAACTTTGAGTCTTTTCCCACTGATTCTGCAACTGCATTTGCTGCAGCCCTTCTGGCTCTCCTATTCCCCTTAATTGAATCCGGACAGCCCCCTGTGAGCTTAGAAGGCCTCCTTCTTGAACTTGACAACTTCCCTCACCACTGGTGTCCACCAGGACGTCATAGGATCACCGCCGTGACGGTCACCAACAGCCTGCTGGCCACATCTTATTCCAGCTGCCTCGATGATTGAGGACTAGACCATGGTCCATTTAGCTTTAAAATCCCCAACCTCATTCAGTACAAGGAAGAAGTCCTTTTGGTGCTGAAAGTTAAATTAATCTCAAATTTCTGCCACATGCTCCCAACGTGATGCTCCCTGTGCCATGACTCCAACTCACCACTTGTTACCCAATATTGTGATGACAGAATTGATAATTGACCTTTGGCCCAAGATGTTCTCTGGTAGGCATATGAAAGCCGTTCTGAAGGCTCACTGCAGCCCAACTACTTACCTACTGACATTTTGTGTTACCTTTTCCTCTTATCTGTCACCTGGACTATATTACATTAATGTTTCCATAAGGTTACTCCCAAATGTTCTGAGCATTACTTGCTACAACACTTGGCAGGTTGGTTAACTTCAAGCCCTGGTTATTCATCACACACAAGCAACAACATACCTTTCCTGTGGTACCGCAAACCAGTACTCTGGGTGTTTCCCTCTGCTCCCAAAAAAGTGGGTGGGGCTAGAGGTTCGACCAGTAGCAAAGGATTTCTTCATGGGTTTCCCTACTTTGAAGCACAGGAACATAGGTGGTTTCTTGCTTTTCTCTTCGGCAGAGAGTAGCATATCTACAAAGAAGATACACACAATGATGATACAATTTACAGATGACCTATTCACATCCAAACATTAATTTGAGTGTGGTATATCCAAAAAGGTTATATCAAAAAAGTATTTTTTTTTTTTTTTAACACATCAAAGAAACATAAGATAAAAGATTAAACAAAGTATTACACAAGTGTCTCACACTTTTTTTGTTCTCACAGTACCACCATGCCAACTGACAAGAAGCAAGCTTCAGTTCCAGTTCCAATATACATTACAGCCAATTTATATTTTATGGCAGTATACACTGGATGCTTATGACCTATATTCGATAAATTACAGATACATTTTCACAATCTTCATATCCCCTCACCTTCAATTGGGCCCTGCATCCTTTTCATCAGCCATGACATCTCCGTTTCATTGTTTTGCAAATCTTCCTCCTTCTTGCTCAACTCTTCATCTGCATTTGGTCTCTTCATTGTCTCCTTATCATCTTCATTGCCTGGTCCAGAAGAACATTTTCCAGAATCCACAGCAACATCCCGAGAGCTTACCATTCTTTTTTCGTCCTCAGCTACTACTACTACTACTACTTCTTCCACTTGCGGAGAATCATGAGTAAGAATCTTAGCCTTATTTAAATCCTCTGCATCTTTCAGCTCATCCACTACAGTAACCCCGTGTCCTTTTGCACTAGGCTCTGTTCCAGTGTACAGTGCGCTGTTTTTGTCCCCATCTAAGACCGGATCTACGATCTCATCTGTGGAACGATTATGAACGCCTTCATCCTCGTCCTCTACTTGGTCTGCATCACATGACCTCACTGCCTCTGCTCTCTGGTCTGTGAGGACCAGCACACTCATTTTTGTTTCCACCGAATGACTCAGATCATGTAAAGATGTCTCTTCCAGACTCAGGCAGGTAGTGTTGGAAGTCTCAGGCCTACAGTGAGAAGTTTCGGTACTTCCGTTCTCGGTTCCGGAGTCATTCTGCAACAGCTCAAGCTCGGTGAAGCCTTCATCGGATGGTGACTTGTCAGCGGGGGGGCAATCATTCGCTGTCTCAATGTCATCCAATACGATTGGGCGGTTGGGTTTGCCGAGGGCCTCGTAGCGGCTAAAGGGGTTCAGGTCCTGTTCAGATGGAAGTTCCACCCACTCACCTGGCCTGTATAATGGACACAGATCCTGAGGTATGTCACTACCGTTGAAACAGCGGCCATCATGTGAGGGTGACGGAAAGGAAAATTAAAGAAAGAGAGAAACAAAACAAAAAAAGAACTTAAATATGAAGGACAAACTCAAGAAAACTAAATTATAAACTCATAACAAAACTAAAGAAAACATAAGGGAACTTATGAAAGAAAGAAAAATGGAATATAAATTATAGGGAAAAAATATATATAAAAAGTTACTGCATGGTACATCATGATAAATGAAAGGCAACTGCAACATTAGAAAGAAAGAGAAGAAAGAGAGAGGTCATGGAGACACAAGCCAGTGTCAATAATAACTCTAGCACAGTGCTGCATCATGTGATAACCGATGCCTGACGTTATATAAACACCCCAAAGCACATATTATATCGTGACTGAGAAAACACAAAGTACTCAGGTGAGAGAGAGAGAGCGAGAGAGAGAGAGAGAGATGCATTGCTGCTTACGACGGCAAAGCATCCTTGAGCTGCATGCGGGACACGTCGTCATACAGAGCCACGGACAGCACCTCTTCCATGGGGCAGATAAGGCCGTACTCCTCACAGCCATGCTCAATCACTAGAGGATCCGACTTATGCGGGTCAAACATTATGTTATTGGGCGTTACAATCATCACACCGCCAACAACTCCCTGAGAAATGAGAGAAATGAGAGGGGAATTTCCCATCATCAGCTCAAGTCCTTTTTTGTCTTGCTAACATGCACAAGATTTCCACCTTCAACTGTGGTTAAAAATTTATATTCTAGTACCATGCCATCGGTGAAGTACTTGCAGCTCATCTTGAGGAATTTGACCGGGCTCTCATCCTCAGAATGGGGAGAGAGTTCCCGGTGCCTCGGCCTGCAGCTTGATCTGTCATCCTAAAACACAGCTTTACCTTAGAACTTGCATTCAAAATCTATCAGGGTTTATAGAGACAGGCAAAATATCTTAAATAACCTGCTGGTGGAGCAAATAAAATTGAAGGCAATGTGCCATCAATACAAGTAATTAGTAATAGGTCTTCTACCTGGAACTCTTTTTCTGCCACGTTCACAGAATCTGAGAAAACCTTGGCCGTCTCTGACTGCCCTGTATCAGGGACAAAGAGTTTCTGTAGAGAAAAAAGTCAATCAGTACATTATACAGGGCACGACACTCTGTGTGGGAACTGACTCGAATGAGAATCTGAAGCTCAAGACAGTAAGCAAGTGACTAGTGAAGTGCAGAATGGGACTCACCTGTCCTGGAACCACGCTGCGAGAGAAGAGACGGTTCAGCTGCACTAGTTTATTTGGGGTGATATTGAAATGCAATGCAATGCTGTTTAAGGTGTCCTTAGATCCCACCTGCACACATACACGTCATCTTAAATTATTCTAATGAATCGATAAGCTAAAAACATCCATAGGCTTTTCATCCACAGGCTTTGAACTATTAACACAGACACATTAATAAACAAATTATTTTAATGCCATAATGCATATGTTAAGAATATGTTGTGCTCAAGTCTAGAGGTTAAAGGATGGGAATATTCACTCACCGTGTACTCGACAGTGCCTGGAGGCTTTCTTTTCTCTTTCTTGGCCTGTTCACTGGATTTGCAGTTGTCGACTGAAAGAAAAAATATAGCACTGTTTTCCCTTTCAAGAAGGTTCATGCCAGTGTGGGGGAAAAAAGTTTGTAGTTTGCTTCAATAACAAAAGCAACTGACCTATTTCTAAAATGCATAATAAGGTCAAATAGAGTTCATCACCTACAGGTATCTACCTTTTACTGTAACAGGATATGCATAATTTCTACAGCCTCATATGTAGGTACCGAGGGGTGCAAAAGTCTGAGACCACAGTGACAATCTAGGATCAACCCCCCCCTTTAAAATTGGTAATAAACAGAAGGTTTAGGAATTTTTAATATTTGAGATTCTACACTATTTCTGGGTTTTTTTTTATTTTATTGATATTGACCACATTGAAGTACGTGTTCAGATGACACAGATGGATTTGATCTAAAATAGATCATAAGGTTTCAACACAATAGTGGAGTCCATGGCAACTGGAGTGCACACCATCATTAAAGCAAAAACAATGATAAAAGAATGCAAAACAGAAGCATTTTTATATGCTTAAAATGACATTTCTAGCACCAAAGCCTAGTAGCTACAGCAGAATCCACAATGGATTTGAAATGAAGCAATCAAGATGTGATTGAAGTGTAGACTTTCAGCTATAATTCAAGGTATTTAACAAAAATATTTCATTAACTGTTTAGGAATTAGTCTTTTTTTTTTTTTTTAACACCCAATGGAGTCCTCCATTTTTACAGGCTTCAGAGTAATTGGACAACTGACATAATTTCATGGCCAGGTGTGGCCTGATCCCTCGTTTTGTCATGACAAATTAAGGAGATAAAAAGGTCTGGAGTTGATTCCAAGCACTGAATTTGCATTTGGTAGCTGTTCATGGGAACTCTCAATATGCAATCCAAAGAAGTGTCCATGCAAGTGAAGGAGGCCATCATTAGGCTGAAAAAACAAAACAGACCTATCAGAGAGATAGCAGAAACTTTGAGTGGCCAAATCTACACTTTGGTACATTCCTATAAAGAAGGAACTGGCAAGCTCAGTAACACCAAAAGGCCTGGAAGACCACAGAAGACAACTAAAATGGATGATCGCAGAATTCTTTCCTTGGTGAAGAAAAACACCTTCACAACATCTAGCCAAGTCAAGAACACTCTGGAGGATGTAGGCATATCATTGTTAAATTCTACAATCAAGAGACGCCTTCATGAATATAAATACAGATGGTTTACTTCAAGATGCAAACCACTGGTAACACTCAGTAACAGAAAGGCCAGATTAGACTCGCTAAAAAAACACAAAAAAATGACAGATTAACTTGTACCAGAATAATGGTAAAAGAGAAAAGTATGGAGAAGGAAAGGAAGGGCTCATGATCCAAAGTATACCACATCATCTGTAAAAGTTGGTGGAGGAACCATGGTGCCATTGCTACCATGTTATGGCATGGACATTTATGGCTGCCAATGGAACTGGGTCACTGGTGTTTATTGATGATGTGACTGCTTATAGAAGTAGCAGGATGAATTGTATGGACTCTGTAAAAAATGGCTGTAATTCCTAAACGGTTAATGGAATATTTTTGTTAAACCCCTATGAATTAAAGCTGAAAGTCTACACTTCAATCACATCTTAATTGCTTCATTTCAAATCCATTGTGGTGGTATACAGAGGTAAAATGACATAATAGTGTTGCTGTCCAAATACTTATGGACCTGACTGTATGTAACTTCCTTCACAAACAATTTATGATCTTTCACCTAAGAGCACGCCATTGTCAGATCAGCAAATAGTTTTAGAGGCCTGTGTTTATGTTGAGAGAGCGAGTGTGTGCATTGGGTGTGTGTGTCTGTGTGTGTGCAGGCCTGTTTCCTGTAATATAATGATGCTCCAGATCTCCTAGTCCTCGGTAAAGCACAAAGGAATAAAAAGAAGGTATAGATTTCAAGGGCTTGCCCACAGTTATGAATTCATTCAGTGTTTACAAATGCCCTGCACATATTGGACTTTTCCCTGTACTAACTCACCCAAATCTACCAAGTTAAGGGTGTATATTAGCTGCTAAGTTATGTCAGGTGATTTGGGTGCAGGGAAAACACCGAAATATCCAAGGTACTCCAGATCCAGGACTGAGAAACGCTTGATTAATATATGCAAACTCACGTACTGTAATATTCTGCAGTTATGACTGCAATTGTGGAGTGTGTCTTACCCGATTCTCCACTCAAGCTTCTCTCAGTTTTACTGGGCTTTTCACTTTCTCGGTTTTTCTTGTCGAGCTGTGCAGTAGGGGCGGGCTCACAGATGACTGATCCCTTCAAGTCTGTATCTGACAGGCTCTCCTTAGCCACCGCTCTCTCCGATTGGCCCTGCTTCAGCTGCCGCGTCTTCTTCAGCCTGAGAGACGTAACATGACATGACAATTATGGGCATCAAAATGAAACGTAAGCTCACTGATGAGACTCTGTTCTGCTGAAAGGGGAAGGTTTACACTGAAATGACCAGTCTCTATCCCTGCCACACAGCCCCCTGTAATGCAAATGATAATGCATCTGCGAATGACTAGGATACTTTTCACAGTGCTGGAAAATGTGTTATTGGAGACCGTGTAGGAATATCAATGGTAATAACGAAGGGATTGAGGGAGGTTTGCAGTCTACATGATCTGAGGTAAGAGAAAAAGCTAGCTAGCCAACAATAACAACCTGACAATTTATTTTGAAAAGCAATAGCTTTGGACAAACTATTATTTTTAATTTATGACAAAAAAGACATCATATGGGGTCTTCAATCCAACAATACAGCAAGTCCTGAACTTACAGATCCACATGCCGCAAGCACTGTTCTCATTAATCCACATCAGCCACATCGAGCATTAGCACACTCGAGAGAGCCGGAAGAAATAATAAATAAATAAATAAATGCAGACTCCCTCCATATACTTAGACCAAATAACAATCTCACCAGTCAAGCATGCTGAGCTCAGGATAGCTTTTAAGTCTCAATAACAGACATGGAGAGCCAGGAAACTCCTACTGCAGAACTATCGACGATGATGATGATGATGATGATGATGATGACACTGTCCATTTGATGTCCAAAAAGGATTCCACACTATATCAGCTGTAATTAAGTGCTACAGATGACTTGTGTGAAAGAGATACAATAGCTTATTTGTGAGAGAATGGCGGAAAACACCAGATGTACAAGCAAAAGTTGTTCCCCACCAAAGCGGTGTTACCTGTCTGCATGATAATACTTTACAAGCATATGATGTAAGCATAAGCCAAGCCTAGTCACATGAAGGCAATGAGAGCCAACAGAGGTTCTTAACTCAACAAACCTGACCCACTTTCACTTCTCCTTGCATTTACTTTGGCAGACAAATCCTAATTTCTCACTGTCTTCTGACAGAGATCGAATATTACTGCATATGTTTAAACAGAAATGGGGGGGGGGGGGGGGGGGCGACACCCCAGCTGTCTTTATCAGGCCATAACAGAGCAAGGAAACAATCAGTCCTGGCTCCAATGCAAAATTAAACGCATTAAGTCAAAATACAAAGAAGCCACAATGACTGCAGCGGAAACAACAGAATCACTCGTCCTTTCTACAACCACGGTGATGCAACTGGTAAAACACTGCCGCTTTCAGCCTAGAGTATTTTGGCGGTGGAATGATGTAAAACTTAAACTTATAAAATTATTTCTCTCCTCACCAGGACAAAACACTTAAAACAGCTCTCAACATAAATGAAATGAGCACAGAGTAACAATCTAATTTACTATCTGTGTCTCAAAGTACTATAACTGCCGTTTCATGAAAGCTGAATCTTCTGGCATGTCAGAAGACATATAACGCATATACATGAAAACACACACACACACACACACACACACACACACACACACACAAAACCTGGAGAATCCATTATGCATCAAGCAATTACTCTGAAACTGCAGACACAGTCTCATTAAACTGTACACAATATGAATGACATTCATATATTTACTCACATATACGCATATACATACATACATACATACATACATACATACATACATACACACACACACACTAATATATATATATATATATATATATATATATATATATATATATATATATATATAATCTTTTTAATTACCTGGCAAAGTAGCTGGGCTTCTTCTCCTTTTTCTCCATTGAGGAAAAGATGTCTGATGACTCTTCCAGGTAAACAAGTCCAGGTCTCAGGTCCAGAAGGTTCCACTCCTCTCCTGGCCAACACTTATTTATCTAAGAAAGGAGGAAAAAATGAAATATGAAACCTCCTGGTTGTACACGGAACAGATGCTCAAACACAACATAAGGGTCTCAGAGCAAAATTAGATATGTGATAAGGATGTGCACGATAAAGAGCTAATAAAGAAAACTGGCTTTAATGAATATCACTAGCCAGAAAGATTTTATTAATAAACTGGGACACTTGCTTGTTAAACCCCGGCTAACTACTGTCATATCTTCCAGTATGAAAAGCTAACATTGTTTGCTAAGACTAAGAATACTTAACAACCGCTTTAACACTTTTTGTTTATTATTTGCTGCTAAAAAGATTAGAAATCTAGCTGGCGTGTTAACGTTGCTAAACAAGAGTGCCAGATTAATACAGACAGTAGCTTTGGAGATGAGATGAGATGAGATGAGATGAGATGCTAAGCAGTAAACAATAACATCACAGTTTCTTAACAGAAACCTGACAGAATAGAAACGCTACACGTCTTTTGGCTTGTTTGCTCGCTTGCTAAAACCGATTTTCAATACTCACTTATCAAGCTACATCTTCTCTCGAGTCATTACCAGTTTCCTCACATGGATCCCCGTCTCGGATTAATTAGCCGGATAGCTAGCTTAGGGTTTTCCTTTTGTTTTTTGTTTTATTTCCGCCGGTTTTCAGCCACCGTCCCTCGTTCTTTAACGTAACAGGAAATATTGAGATATGTGTTTACACTATAATGTTATCTAGCCAGCCGCTACAATGCTAACATACCACGGCTGGCGTGTTTATATCAAAATATAATGTGACACCACATCAGAAAGCTAACGCAAACAGAAACCCAACTGTTAGCTGTGTCTCTATGTATGTATGTATGTGTGTGTGTGTGTGTGTTTACAAATGTGATGTGTTTATATGCAGATATTTTGATAGGCCGGATTCTTCAAACTCCACCTTCTCCTACACCAGTGTGATTTGGGGGGTTGAACTTCTGTATCTTTACCTCAGGGGTACAGCTAGTTAAATGATGCACTGTGGTTTGAACGAATATAAAGATATTTGTTCAAACCATGGTGCATCAGTAGCTCATAATCTGTAGCTAGCATATACTGTAGTATCATTAGAATATATACACTATATGGCCAAAGGTACAGTTTGTGGACGCCTGGCCATCACATCCATATGTGGTTCTTCTTCAAACTGTTGCTCCAAGGTTAGAAGCACACAATTGTCAGGAATGTCTTCGTATGCTGTAGCATTACAGTCCAGCTAAACTGGAATTAAAGATATCAAACCTGTTCCCGCATGACAACGCCCCTGTGCACAAAGTGAGCTCCATGAAGACATGGTTTGCCATGGTTGGAGTGGAAGAACACAAGTGTCCGGCACAGACCCCTGACCTCAACCCCACTGAACACCTTTGGATTAACTGCAATGCCACCTGTGCACCAGACCTCGGCTAACATACATACCTGGAATGTGGAAAGTGTATATAGATTTGTGTATATCTGTGTATGGATACCTTCAGGAGAGAGAGAGAGAGAGAGAGAGAGAGGCTGGTGAGGGAACAACTATTTATAGCTGTTATAATGAAAGTGATAACAGGAATTAACTTTTGTTGCTTTATGGTTTTGTGCTTTGCACTATAGGGTAAAGAGGGAAGTTTGAGAAAATTGTGCATCACACGATCCTCAAAAATCTGTGGTACAAAAATGACGTGTGTCAATGCAACTGCTGAGCAATATCTGTGGATTATAGTAATTTTGCAAGAGCATATAGGGTTGAATTCTTTATCTTGGTCAGGGTTGGTCAGAGCCTATACTGTAAACACTCGGTGTGAGGCAAGAATACACTCTGGAGGGGACAATTATACCTAGGGGCAATTTAGCATAGCCAATACACATAGTGGCATGTATTAGGGATGAAACTGGAGAACCCAAATGAAACATGGGTTGCACAGATAGTAACCAAAGCTTAGGTTTGAACCAGCGACATTGGAGCTGTAAGGTGGTAAAGCTGCTGCATCATCATGCTGCTACAAATGCAATGTAGCCTACAGCTATACACACACTTCCACATCCCGTTCCTACAAGACAAACTAAAACATTACAATTATTAGAAAAGTGAGCATGAGATATTTTTTTCAGTTTACTGTTTTTCCTTTAAACTCTTATCTTTAACCTATAATCTTTTCCTTTTAGCATCCAGTCAAGTGCATTAATGTAGAAGAAACAAGCAAGGATCAAGCCAACTCATCGTCTGTAGTAACTTCTCATGCTACACAATGTAGTTAATGCTATAGATATCTGTTAACTATGCCACCGGATTAGAGTGTCAAACTTGAGGATAAGCGTCCCGGTCCTACCTCAGTCAAAATATTTCAACATAATGGAGAAAGCAACAATTCTTATATATAAATGAGGTGTCACATTTGGTTCTCTAGAAGGAATGAATTCCATTTGATTTGGGAAAAAGTATGTTTGAGGTAAGTTGAGGTATTTTGCTGACATTAACTGTCTATATTTAACCATTTTCTTTGCTAATACCAGGTTAGACTAGCATTAGTTCCAGCAGCTAACATAAATTGGCTAGGCAGCAAGTCATATTCTAGCTAATGATATTTTACTTCTGAAAAATTCATTAGCAAACTATGTAGTGTTAGTCATGTAGACAATGTGTAGACAGCAAACTTACAGATGATGTTTTTAGGTAACCAACGTCAGCTTCTAAAAACTTTGGATAAGTAGTAAAAGTTACTTTTCACATGAAAACGACATGATGTTAACTTAATTTCATAAGTTAAAAAAACATTTACCGTTTACTTCTTAATGCTTGAGTATATGTGAAAGTGTCAACTTTTTTTATGTTCATATTTTGACTTTTTATTGAGTATGATTGTCACATTATCCCTCTGGCACAATATCGCTGATAAGAAGATATTTTACATCACTTGATTTGAAATTATTTCAGACTGTACTTTCACTCGCAGGTGGAATACAACTTTACTTGTAAATGTTTATTGGAAACTGAAACTACATTTCAAACAAATGGTGGTTAATGCATCCCAGATAGCAGACAGTTTCGAGTTATATATGGTTAAGACTGATATATAAACATCAGTTATTGGCAGTGACACCTGTCCTGTGGTATAGGGGTGGTGTGAGTTATGTTGCATGATGGAGGACATACATGTGAGTGAAGACTGACATTAACTATGCTAGTTTGCTAGAAAATTCATCTAAAACTCCAACACATGGACAAAACTAGAATTATCTAAAATACGATGCACACAAACCTACAATGAACACAATAATTACAAAACACTAAACTATATCCAAAACTCTAATGGAAAAAAATATGACAAATGACATACTTGACAAGGTCATAACATACAATGCTTTATTTGATCAGTAGTTGATTGCCTCAATAAAGAAATAAAGTACACAGTCTTGCATCAAGTCTGTACCTTCTAAAAATAGTAATCAAATGTCATTAGCCATGTGGTATTGGCCTTGTTTATGATACAGACCATGTCCTAAGACAGGGGTAGTTTTTGTACAGGTGTTGAACACAAAAGACTGAAGACATCATGTCCAAAACAAGACTAAATTGAAAACACACATATATTGTTTTCTTTTAAAAAAAATGTTTTGGTTTATTTTAAAAATCAGATATTAAGACCATGATGAACTGCATCAGAATAATATTTATGGCTTTGGGCACAAGTCAAAAGATCACAATAGGAGTGTGCAGTTCATCAGAATATTCATGTTGTAATGTTCAACTACAAAATTAGCAAATATTCATCCACAATGAAATATATATATATATATATATATATATATATATATATATATATATATATATATATATATATATAATTTTAATTAATTGGACTAGCTTCTGTTTTGTCTAGCTTCTGTCTAACAGGTCACCTTTTTCAAAGTGCCCACATATTAGATAATAATTACAAAAATAAGTCATCTCAACACAGCTTTTTCCCTTTTATTTTCTTTCCTATTTAGGCAAAATCAAAGTCCATATTACAAAAATTATATATCATTTTTTACATTTGCTTATGTACAAAGTTATAGCTAGATTTATTCATCCATCCACCCATCCTCAACTGCTTATCCATTATCGGGTTGCGGGGCAGCAGCTCCAGCAGGGGACCCCAAACTTCCCTTTCCCGAGCCACATTACCCAGCTCTGACTGGGGGATCCTGAGGCATTCCCAGGCCAGTGTGGAGATATAATCTCTCCACCTGGTCCTGGGTCTTCCCCGAGGTCTCCTCCCAGCTGGACATGCCTGGAACACCAGGGGGCATCCTTACCAGGTGCCCGAACCACCTCAACTGGTTCTTTTCAACGCAAAGGAGCAGCGGCTCTACTCTTAGTTCCTCTCGGATAACCGAGCTTCTCACCCTATCTCTAAGGGAGAGGCCAGCCACCCTCCTGAGAAAACCCATTTCAGACGCTTGTACCCACGATCTAGTTCTTTCGGTCATTAGATTTATTCAACAAAAACAAAAATTTAATGAGGACAATTTTAAAGCCAAATGTTGCTACCGCTCCGTCAATCTCAGACATATAATTTCTAATATTTGGTTCTTAGGAAATTTTTATATATATCTATATATATATATTTTCCCTATCAACCTATATAAGCTGCATTGTGCAAAAGCACAATATACCCATTTACAGTAAACATTTGGCTAGAACACATTAATATAGAATGCATTTTTGAAACGATATATTGTTATGAGCAGTGAAAGAGAAGGTTGTTAGTGACATTTACTGTGCAAACTGAAACTGAGATCTTAAATTAACAGGAGATCATTCATTTATCTTCCAACAAACCAGAGACAATTTGCAAACAAAAGCTGGCTAACGTTAGGAGAATATGCCCAAACAAAACTAACTAGCCAACATTAGGACAATAACTAGTTTATTAGCTAGTGTTAAGAGAATATCCACAAACAATACTAACTAGCTGAGATGAGTGAAAATT
Organism: Ictalurus furcatus; assembly: GCF_023375685.1. Taxonomy (NCBI): domain Eukaryota; kingdom Metazoa; phylum Chordata; class Actinopteri; order Siluriformes; family Ictaluridae; genus Ictalurus; species Ictalurus furcatus. Next base: position 7,329,019 of record NC_071256.1, read on the forward strand.
CCTAAACAAATATTCCCAAACAACAGTAACTAGTATTATTACTCGAGTTCCCCAAACAACGGTAGCTAGCATTAGGAGAATAGCCTCAAACAAAATTAATTAGCTAAGATTAGTGAAAAATGCCCAAACAAAACGAGCTAGCTTTAGGAAAATATCCCTAAACAAAACTAACTAGCTTAGATGATTGAAAATCCACAAACAAAGCTAGCTAGCATTAAGAGAATATTTTCCACATAAAAGTAACTAGCTGAGTGAAAATCCCACACATAGAGCCAACTAGCATTAGGAGAATATTCCCAAACAAAACTGACAACATTTGTTAAAAACCCCCAAACCAAGCCAGCTAGCATTTGTTAAAAACCCCCAAACCAATCCAGCTAGCATTAAGAGAGTATTTCCACACAAATGTAACTAGCTAATATTAGTGAAAATCCTCAGACAAAGCTAGCTAGTGTTAGGACAATATTCCCAAACAAAATTAACTAGCTAAAGTGAGTGAAAAATCTCCACACAAAGCTAGTTAGAATTAGGAGAATATTTCCTCACAAAAATGACTAGCTAACATTAGTGGGAAAACGGCAAACAAAGCTAGCCATCTTTACAAAAAATTGTCCACACTAAAGCTAGCTAGCCAATGTTGGAAAATGTATACCAGTGTCTGAATTTATGCATTATGTTGGTTGGGGCTGAACACTGATCCTGACACTTATCCTAAAAAGCATGATATAGGGTTGTACACGATTTCTTTTTGAAGTAACAGCAATATTTTGACGGCATATACACTAATGTGGAAGAGCAGAAATAATGCTAAAGGTAATTTATAGAAATGAACTGCACAACATAAGAGAACACATGAGAATGAGTTACAGATACAAATGGTGGTATGCAGAAAAAAAAAAAAAGCATCACTGTGATAAGGACATAAAAATATAGGTTTTATACATTATGAACAGTCACGGTTTTATACATTACTAACAGACTGATGTGTTTGTTGATGTGTTGGGGTGGAGAGGGTTTGGGATACAGGACAGAGGACATATACTCAGCGGCCCTGCATGTCAGCACTGTTTGGAGACTGAGTGGAGTTTAGATACTGCCAGCTGAAAAACGCCAAAATTGTAGCAGCAGAAAGATAAACATGTGAGAAGTTGTGTGCACGGGTGGGCAGCACTGCCTTGGAAAGTGTCTTTTCCCGGATCACACCGAGTATGCACAGAGTGTTAGCCTGCGACGGATCAGACAGCGAGACTTTCTGCAGGATCTAAAGGGAGAGGATGAGGATTACACTCAATTAGGAGGACAAGAAAAGCAGGTGGTGGCAAATAACTTGTTTACTGTTCATCAGATTGGGAAAGCAAGTTTAAAACAACTTGTTGCCTAGAGATCTGAGAGGTACAGTGTGTCTCACACAAATATTGTGTGTATATTATATATATATATATATATATTATATATATATATATATATATATATATATATATATATATATATATATATATATATATATATATATATACACACATACATACACACACACACATACATATACACATATATATATATATATATATATATATATATATATATATATATATATATATATATATATATATACACACACACACACACACACACACACACACACACACACCATGGGTGTTGAAAGGGCAAAATATTAAAAAAACTGGTATAATAGTCAAACAAACAAACAAAAACCTGAATAAAGTCTCTGCCTCTTATGTGTCTTTGTTGTACCTCCCAAAAACCTGGTTACTGTAGATTTATACATGAGAACTAAACATTCTTTCAACATAACTCTGTTCACCTTTACTCTTCTACACCTGTATTCTGTAATGATTTCATCCCACTATCTGGTGTCACCTAGAAGCAGATGGGTTCCCTTTTGAGTCAGGCTCCTTTGAAGGTTTGTCTCATGTTGTCTCAGGGAGTTTTTCCTTGCCACTATTGTCTCTAGCTTGCTCATTATGGTTTTAAATCTGCACCCAGATTTCTGTAAAGCTGTACTTTAAATATGCACAAATATACAGTTGTTCCCAAAAGTTTGCATACCCCTTGCAGAATCTTATCATCTAAATCTTAATACTGTTAACAAAATGAGAGGGATCATAAAAATACAGTGCTGTTTTTTTTTTATTTAGTACTGTCCTGAATTGTCCTGTTATGTGAATATTTCACACCTGGATGATCCAAGATTGTGTTTATGTTTTGTGATAGTTGTTCATGAGTCCCTTGACTGTCCTGAGCAGTTAAACTGCCCACTGTTCTTCAGAAAAATCCTCCAGGTCCTGCACATTCTTTACTTTTCCAGCATCTTCTGCATATTTGAGCCCTTTCCAACAGTAACTGTATGATGTTGAGATCCATCTTTTCACACTGAGGACGACTCAGGAACCTGTACACAACTATTACAAAAGGTGCAAACATTCACGGATGCTCAGGAAGGTAACACGATACATTAAGAACCGGGGGGGGGGGGGGGGACTTTTGAACAGGATGATCGATGTAAATTGTTAGTTACATGTCTTCCAGAAGACAAAATACTATCTTATTTAGCGTCTGAAGGGCTGTACTAAATGGAGAAAAAAATATCATATAGTCACTGCTGGAAAAGGCTCAAATATGCAGAAGATGCTGGAAACGCTTGATCCCTCTTATTTTGTTAATAGTATTAAGATTTAGAAGATTCTGCAAGGGGTATGCAAACTTTTGGGCACAACTGTAACTGAATTGACTTTCCTTATGCAAAATTACGTAAACTTGGCTAAACCTTCATACAACAAAAGGATTACACATTTAAATAGAAGTGTACAGAGAGTTTACATTTTCCTAATAACCAAACCCTCTGATCTTTGAGCAGAAGATTGACCTAATTAGAGTATCAGATGGCTCAGTGAAAGATACACGCATCATTTCCTTCATTAAATCAGAAGCAGCCACTTCTGCAATACACTTGCTAATAAGGATGCATCATACGATTCTTACAAATTATTTAAAAGCATAGAAAATGTTACCATTACCGCAGAACATCTACTTAACATGCAAATACAAATGCAATTAGAGTGTATATGAAAATAAATAAATATATATATATATATATATATATATATATATATATATATATATATATATATATACACACACACATACATACATATATACACATATACATACACACAGACACACACAGACACACACACTGCGTAAAGCCTCACCTCTTGGCTGTACTGTGCAATCATGCTCTGTACAGCTTGCATATTGGTGGCCTCCATCATCAGAGTGACAGCCTGGCCCTTCCTGATCTTCACCACCCCCTGAAACACCAGTGGGTTGTTGTAGCAGGCGGAGAGAGTCGCAATTGCCATCACCTGGTCACAGACACATTACATTCTTCATTGAATTGCATGCAATGGATCTATTCCCAACCCATGTCCCATTTCCAATTCCATTCCATACTATAATAAAATCATTTTTTTTGTTTGATAATTTCTAACCCATCGAGCTCTCATACAACGTGCCTACTTTTTTGGACGAGAATTTTTTTCTGAAAAGGCAGGACCAATAGATAAATACGACCATGCTAGAAAACCAGATAAGGTAGGACGACTCAATAAGGAGATCTACAAACAAGACAGCAAAAGGAGTGCACAGTAACAAGAATTTATTCTTCTTAAAATCAACCTAGCATTGTTAAAAAGCTATCTACCCTTGTGTGTATTCCACATGCATGAGCTCACTAATCTTTTGGATTAACACCAAAGACTCAGAACATTTCTGTTGCTTTAAGAAAAGGACATAATAGTAGTGTTAGGCTTTGAGATGCTGCTTGGAGCCAATATAAGTCAGGATTGTGTGCATGTATGTCAGTGGTCAACAACCCTGTTCCTGGAGATCTACTTTTCTGCAGACTTTAGCTCCAATCATAATCGTGCCCACCTGACCATCTAACCATTGTCTTAAGAAGTTCTTGATCCACTAAAACAGATGTGTTAGATTTTGTTTGGAGATGAAACCTGCAGGAAGTAGATCTCAAGAAAGCGGGTTGGTGACCACTGACGTATGTGAATGGTGTATTGAGATGGACTGGCATCTGTAGTCCAGCTTTGTGCCTAGCAATGTTGTGATCCACTGCAACCGCTGATCAGGATGGAGCAGTTACTGGATGTTTTAGTAAAATAAAAGCTGCATTAGATCTGGAGTGAGGCAAATATAGCAGGTCCACCTGGGGGATGGCACAGAAGTTGAAGACACTCTGGTTGCGAAGGCGGGAAAGGTAAGCGATGACATCAGGGACATGGCGCAGAGCATCGGTCACCAACAGGTTAAGGCAGGCCAGTGCTGAGCTCAGGTGCTGTGGCTGAGAAAAGTCTTCCAGACGAGAGGCAAATTGACTCCATGCCTATTGCATACACACACAGACTGCAGTTACTACAAACAGCATGGTATATTCAATAAAGTTCATATTGTTTTTTTTTTTTATTATTTCTCTGAGAGATAATTTCATCTCTGTTGCCATAACATTACGACCATGTGGGCTGCATAACTCAGCTTTCTCTCACCTAAGAATTTGAGACCTGCTTCCGAGAGCTTTTGGAAACCTTTTAATAGTCTTTGAGAACAGCTGTAGGACCTTATTGTAGGATCAGTCTCAAACTTAGCTCTCAACCCAATTGAACACCTATTAAAGATTTTGGAGTGACATATTAAGACCGCACTATGCACCAGCATCAACACAACACCTAATGAAGCACCTCTAGCCTGAAATGAATTATGAAGCTATACATCACTGTCATTGCACTGCAAAAACTGGCATCTTAGGAAGTGAAAATATCTTGAATAGAGTCAGATTTATCATCTAGTATTTCCTATTATAAGATCACAATTAACCAAATATGAAATTATTACTTTTATCTAGACATCCTTGTTCTATTGGCAGATAATTTTGCTCCTTTCTAGAAATAAATTCTTAAGATGAGCAAACTTATCTGCCAATAGAACAAGACTATTTCAAGCTTAAAATTAGTAAAAACTGGAACTGTCTGGAACTAGGTTTTAGTAATCTTATATTTGGTTTGTTGTAATCTTGTAATAGGAAATACTAGATAAATTTGACTATATTCAAGACATTTTCACTTGCTAAGGTGTAATTTTCTACATCGCATAAAAATAAAAAAAAGTCTATTTTTATACAGATGAACACTGGAGTATAGTTAAGCAGCCTTCGCACAAATGTGCAATTGTACACCATGACTTCTTAAAACTCCTTTTATAAGAAGTCATGGTATAGCATATTAAAGCTGTTCTGGCAGCTCATGGTGACAAAACACCTTACTGAGATGACTAATTTTGTTTTTCCCCCCCTTTAATTTGTCACCCATTTATGAGTGGGTCTTAAGTGTCATCGCTGCATAAACACGTAGCCAACTGCAACACCACCTCAGTTTCACTATCAGTTTAAAACATGAGAATGTGCAGAGAACAGTGCAGTATAATAATATGATTGAAATATACATTGCTAAGCTTGTGTTATACATATAACCGTATTATATCCAGTGATGTTTATGACTGATTATATTATATTACCAGACCTGCCAAACATGAGGCATTTTGCATTGTAGCTCTGCAAAAACACTGTATATCATGCGAAAATAAGTCAAAGGCAGTCATTTACTCAGATTAAAATGAGAGATGACTCAAGCAACATGTTAACTGATCCCACCCCGTTCCCCAATTTCATTCGCTCTCTCTTTAGGAGAGCATTAGGGAATACCATCGGCACGTAGGGGCGTACTTGGTCTGCAACAACGTTTCGGTAGGTGGTACGTGTCAAAATAACATCCACATGAACGCCAGGACCCAAGGTTTCCCACAAGAACATTGCCCAGAGCATCACACTGCCTCCGCCAGCTTGCCTCCGTTCCCATAGTGCACCTGGCCATCCATGTGATGTAAAAGAATACGTGATTCATCGGGCCAGTTTGCCCATTTTTCCTGATTATAACACATCAACTTTGAGAACTGACTGTTCACTTGCTGCCTAATATATCCCACCCTAATGTTATGGTTGATCGAATTAATATAAAAGGAATAAATACACAATTCTAAAATAAATGATTATTTTTATGTTGTCGAAAACAAACCCATCGCAAAAAAAATAAAAATCTCACTAACAGTTCACAACAAAAGCATAAGATTCATTTAAGGGGATATAACCTAACTAAACTACTTATCGTACTTCTTGAGGATGACCAGACTAACCTCCTCAGGCCAGAAGGCTCTTCCGTCCTGCTGGTCCTCCAGGTAGTCTCTGATAATGTTTGTCTTCTGTAAAAAGAGGCCCATAGAGTTGGCCAGCTCAGTATCCCGACCCACCTCAGGATCCTCCAGCAGGGATGCAGAGAAGAGCTGAGACAGACCCACACCTACCAGACCAGCCACGTAGTGACAGTACTGCAGAGAAAAAAATGTGATGTCCATCAGAAACGTTACCCTACTATGAGTAGTAACTTAACTTTAACTTAATATGAAACGTCCAGGCAGTCTCACTGCAATGACAAAATAGTACAGACCCATACCATGTCTATTTACACATGAATATGCTCATACACAGGGGTGGAAATACTTGGGTAATTGTACTTCGTTACTATACTTGGTGTATTTATACTTTACTCGAGTATTATTGACATTAAACAGTAGTACACCAATGTCATTTTACTCCTTAGTTTTATTTAGACCTTCAAAGAACTAATTACAAATCGCAAAAGCTCTCCTTTTCTCTCACCAGCCAATATCTGTGCTATACATCAATCCAACAGGCCCAGTTTAGCATCCTGACTTGTATAAAACAAGGTTTCTCCTTTGCTTCCTTAGAAGACATGAGCTCTATCGGATCTGAATAAAGCATGCTGAGGTACAGTAAGTTTTGCTAATTTGCTGCCATTAACTGGCTATATTCAAGTCAATCCGTTTTCTCCTCTAATGCCAGGTTAGACTTGCATCGATTCCAGCAGCAAGTCAATTTCTAGCGAATGGTAAATATTACTTATTTACATAATAATTCACTTTATTAATTAATTAGCAAACTTTGTAGCCATTAATTTATTCTTCTTAAAACTTTTAAAAGTAGGAACTTTCTCTTTGCTTTCACTTACAGTACATTTTTGGCTGTATACTTCCTCTTTTAATTGAGTAAGATTCTGGCACATTATCTATACTTTCACTTCAGTTTAATTTCTCAGTACTTTTACCACCCATCTTGATAAATGCACTGTCCATGTGTAAATAAGCCTAAAGTTTGTCCCACCTTATCCCAGTCCTGCATCGATCCAACTTTCTTCTCGAGGAATTCAGCCATCCCGACCCCCATTCGGTGGCAAATGTCTGAAATCACATCCTGATATTCTGGCGCCAAGTTCCTGAACTCAACCGAAATCTGCACAAAGTGAACAAACGATCATTTAACATAAGGCTTAAAAAAAAGAAGTCATGATTTAAAGGGATAATGTTGAACAGTTGTTTCTACACTCTGCTGCCAAACCATTAGACGATAGATAGAGTCTAGACTGTGAGTAGAGTTTTTACTTTAAACACCCTCTCTAATGGTGGACATCTTTACAATAACGCTATATGCATGGTTTCTTGGGAAGCGAGGTCTTTGTGTGTATTACCGAAGGAAAATCTTCTAGAACTTGTCTGTCCTTCTCCTTGCTCTCTGTGAAACACCAATCTGGTTGGTAGAGGAAAGTGTGGAAATGATGCAGGAGCGGGACTTTTTTCTCCAAAGGAATGGTCATATCATCCTCAACTGTGTCCAAGGCTCGAAGAACTAGATAGAATATACACACTGCATGGCTAACAGTGAGATTGAGTGAGGGGAGGGAGGGAGGGAGGGAGGGAGAGAGAGAGAGAGAGAAAAAGAGTCAAAAATAGGCATATTCTGAATCTTTGACAATTTATATCAGGGAACGCTTATATAAAAGGGCTTAGCTCCTCTGTCTTTCACAGATAAAATATACTGTTTCATTTTTGGCATCCACATCAGATTATCTGAATCATACATTTGAGGAACATTTGTGGGACCAAGAAAACATGACCACCAACAGTCAGAACACAAATATACAATGATATGAAAAAAAATGAGGCTGGGGCTGATTTCTTTCCAACCCAGACTATAGATTCAGACTGCAGTCTATCCGTGACAGTCATGTCAGGTGATTACACAGACTTGAAACACTCCCTAGAGTTGATCTCCATTTGGACTGATATTTTTCAGCCCACATCACTGACATATCAGCAATGATCAAGAAAATGCACGTGAAACAAAATGCCTTTGTATGAGACACTAATGGATAAGACTGAGCAAACATTGTCCAAACAAATGACCATTTTAAATGTGAAATCTACTTTGGTCAGATGTTTACAGGCTCTGAGACTATTTTAAGACAGACACTGTGCAATCTGATACTTAGGAAGCTTTCCATCAAATATGATTCGTTTCTTTTTCTTCTGCCTTTCCTAGCAGGAGTTGCGGAGACAGCAGCCTGAGAATGTCAGCCCAGAACCATTTTATGGCTGTTCATCAAAACTCTAATGATGCCATGGACACTCTTTTGACATTACGCTGTTGAGACATTTTCTTAAAAGACTGGAAGATATTCAACATAACTTTAAAATGCATGAAAAGTGCATATAATTAACAATCTAATTAATTTAATTAAGCATACTGTAATAAGTAGTGCTTAGTTTAAAATACAGTGTAAAGATTTCATGTAAATACATTGGATTTAATAACAAAGAAAGCCGACAACTTCCATGATTTATCTGACAAAAAGCTGAATATACCCATCAGCCATAACATTAAAACCACTGACAGGTGACATAAATAATGTTGACTATCTCGTTACAGTGGTACCCTTCAAGGGGTGAGATATATGAGGCAGCTCTGGAAGTTGATGTGTTGGAAGCAAAAAAAAAATTTTTTTTTAAATGGGCAAGCATGAGGATCTGAGCGACTTTGACAAGGGCAAAATTGTGATGGCTGGTTGACTGGGTCAGAGCATCTCCAAAACAGCAGGTCTTGTGGGGTGTTCTTGGTATGCAGTGGTTAGTACCTACCAAAAGTGGTTCAAGAAAGGACAACCGGTGAACCGGTGACAAGGTCATGGGTGCCCAAGGCTCATTGATGTGTGTGGGGAGCGAAGGCAAGCCCGTCCAGTCCAATCCACAAAAAAGCTGTTGTAGCACAAACTGCTGAAAACGTTCATGCTGGTTATGATGGAAAGGTGTCAGAGCACACATTGCATTGCTGTGTATGGGGAGCGAAGGCAAGCCCGTCCAGTCCAATCCACAAAAAAGCTGTTGTAGCACAAACTGCTGAAAACGTTCATGCTGGTTATGATGGAAAGGTGTCAGAGCACACATTGCATTGCTGTGTATGGTTCTGTGTAGCTGCCGACCGGTCAGAGTGCCCATACTGGGGCAACGTTCTGCTTGGAAATCCTGGCATTCATGTGGATGTTACTTTGACATGTACCACCTAACTAAACATTACTGCAGGCCAAGTACACCTCTTCATGACAACAGTATTCCCCAATGTCAGTGGCCTGTACCACTGCAAAAGGTCTGATTCAGGAATGGTCTGATGAACATGACAGGGATTTTAAGGTGTTGACTTGGCCTCCAAATTCCCCAGATCTCAATCCGATCAAGCATCCATGGGATGTGCTGGAAAATCAAGTCCAAATCCACAACTTACAGGACTTACGGCTAACGTCTTGGTGCCAGATCCCACAGCACACCTTCAGAGGTCTTGTGGAGTCCATGCCTCGACGGGTCAGCGCACAATATTAGGCAGGTGGTTTTAAAATTATGGCTGATAGGAGTATATGCCTGAGACAGGCCAGTTTTCCTGGAGATCAAACGTTTCCTCTTTTTGAATAAAAAGCAACAAAAGAAATCATGATCGAGATGATTAAAAGTCATTTCAATAACAGGAAGTGACACAGTATGGAAATATGTAAACAAATGCAAAGAAAAACAATACATTAATCCATGCAAATCAAACTATAAAATATTATGGCGTCATAGATCAACAAAGCTCGTGCAGACAAAAAACAGTAACCGTCACATTATTATTTTAAACAGTATTCACTGTGTGTAAGAAACTTATATTTCAAAATCTATGAAAAGTGCAACTTTTGCAAGGACAGAAGTTACTTGTTGATATTTGTTTACTTCACTCAAGACACGCCTCTCAGGACAGCATGGCTCTTCTTTGTAAGTTGCTGTATATTCTTACCGCAGTTCTCCGTCCAGGGCTTGAATCACAGCCGCGAAACTCCTGCTGGTTTGGTTCAGATAAACATAGCACGCCCGCAAGCTCTCACTCATAGACTCCTGGACAAAAGAAGAACAAAACAACTGCGTTGGATGTCGATGAGGGCTGACTGTGTGGAGGTGCAGCGGGCGCGCGAGTACAGCGCCTCTTCTCCCGCATACCACGGGGGCAGACCGCGGTCCCGAGGCCGAGTTGCGCACCGATAAAGTGCGCTTAAACACAGAGAGCGGCGCAGTGCTTTTGCAGCAAACCCCCGCCATGTGCATACAAGTCAGGTTTCTGACGAAGTCATAGCAGGTTGACTGAAGTTGACACGTCGCGAGGACGCGCGATATATCAACAGCTGTAACTCGAGCTGCGCGCGAGACACCACACTTTACAGCACGAGCAGCTAAGCTACTTCACCCCCCGCCCACTTTTTAAATAACCACTACGTTGATTTGTTGTTTTCTGACCACCAAGAAACAAATTACAAAACATATTTGATTAGCTTAATAGCCAGTCGTTTCCTGACAGTCCGAACATTGTGCCTTTGACGTTTTTAAAAAGTTTATAAGCACGAAAACAACAACAAAAAAACGTCAGTTTGTCAGTTGGAGTTTTGGGGGAAGTTAGCAGTGATGTGTCGTTCACGAAAGAGTCGACTCTTTAGATAGTGGCTCTTTATGCTGGCGTTAGGAGTCGACTCCTAACCGACTCAATATGAACAAATCCTTTTGCTGAAAATTCACTATTCTGTACTGACAATTCTTTAATACTTTTATCAACATACAGAGAAACTGTGACCAAAGGACATCTAGTGAAGCTTATAAACATCTGAGTTGTTCAGAAAAGTGTCAGTTCTTGTGAGAAATATAAGACCTATGAGTGTGTGTGTGTGTGGTTTTATAACAAGTGCAATGCAAAGTATAATGCTTAATTTGTTAATCACAGGATAAAACAAGATTCAATATAAGCAAAAGATAGACAAAGACCAACAACTTTACCCGGGTTGGATAAAAAAACTGCCAATGAATCGCTTGGCTCTGTTGAATAGAAACCATCACCGAAAATCTAAAGGTTTCCACTACAAATACCATTACAAACCATCAGCTAACCATTAAAACCATTAATTGGTCTTTAATGGTATCCACTAGACATAACATCCCACCGATAGAGGGCAACAAATTACCAGTAGAGACCCAAAGAGAACATTACAGTAGAATGTATAGCATTATTATTTACAGACATTTATTCAGTTTTCTGCCTTTTGTTTTTTGCTTTTATGCATTACGACATATAGGCTTCCTAACTAACTGCCAGGAAAACAGCAGTGTTGCATTTAGAAATAAGCTTATTTTTTATTTAATGTGCACAAAAAGAAACAGACACTGAAACAGAGGGGGAAAAAATGTGTAAAAGGTTTTAAGATTTTTTTTTATTTTTTATTTTTATTTATTTTATTTTTTTTACAATTTAAAAGATTCAGACAGTAGAAAACTATTAAATCTGCTTCTTAAATTTGTCATTGTTATTTAAAAAATATATTTATATGCATATTCATGTGTGTGTATCATTGCCTTTTGTACATTTTCAGCACATTTTAACAATACCGTCATAATACTCTCTTATAATACTGATAAATGTGATAGTTTTGGTCACGATAATAGTGATATGACATTTTCATACCATTACATCTCTACTGTTCAATTGCCAATTCAGTTAAAGCATGATTATGTGATCCTGCAACAAACTTTGAAATAATTTCTGAACAATGTTTAAAAATATATTTAAAATATATTTTCATCATTTACAAGATATTTTTCTGTAATAAAGTACAGTTTTTTTTATAATGAGATTAGAGTCATTCCTAAATATGATTGATTGATTCATTCATTTCCATCATTGATTCATTTCCTTCTGCTTTTCAACATCAGCAGCCTGAGAAGGTTAGACCATTTTATTATTCTCCAAGGATGTTAATCTGAACTATAATGCTCTAATACTCAATACAAAATAACAAAATTGACAACTTCCATAACTTATGTGATGAAAAGTTTAATCCCCATAGAGTATACAGTGCCCTCCACTAATATTGGCACCCTTGGTAAATATGAGCAAAGAAGGCTGTGAAAATTGTCTTTATTTTGTAACCTTTTGTTAAAGAAATCACAAAAATACTCTTCTCTCATGGATATCAAAGAAAACACTGGTTTGTTATATATATATATATATAACTTTTTTAAATATAGGTGTGCAACAATTATTGGTATCTTTTTAGTCAATACTTTGTGCTACCTCACTTAGAGAATACATGACAAGGGATCTGAGATCATTCCTCCATACAGATTCTCTCCAGATCCTTCTAATTTCGAGGTCCACGCTGGTGGACTCTCCTCTTCAGTTCACCCCACAGGTTTTCTATGGGTTTCAGGTCAGGGGACTGGGATGGCTATGACAGGACCTTGATTTTGTGGTTAGTAAACCATTTTTGTGTTGATTTTGATGCATGTTTTGGATCATTGTCCTGCTGGAAGATCCAACCATGGCCCATTTTAAGCCTTCTGGCAGAGGCAGTCAGGTTTTCATTTAATATCTGTTGATATTTGATAGAGACCATGATGCCATGTATCCTAACAAAATATCCAGGTCCTCTGGCAGAAAATCAGACCCAAAACATTAAAGAGCCACCTCCATATTTAACCGTGGGCATGAGGTACTTTTCCATATGGCTACCTCTCTGTGTGCACCAAAACCTCCTCTGGTGTTTATTGCCAAAAAGCTCTATTTTGGTTTCATCTGACCATAGAACCCGATCCCATTTGAAGTTCCAGTAGTGTCTGGCAACCTGAAGATGCTTGAGTTTGTTTTTGAATGAGAGTAGAGGCGTTTTTCTTGAAACCCTTCCAAACAACTTGTGGTGATGTAGGAGACTTCGGATTGTAGTTTTGGAGACTTTCTGACCCCAAGACGCAACTAACTTCTGCAGTTCTCCAGCTGTGATCCTTGGAGATTTTTTGGTCACTCCTTTGGAACCATCCTCTTCACAGTGCATTGAGACAATATAGACAAACGTCCAATTCCAGGTGGATTCATAACATTTCCAGTTGACTGGAACTTCTTAATTATTGCCCTGACGGTGGAAATGAGCATTTTCAATGCTTGTGCTATTTTCTTATAGCCACGCCCCATTTTGTGAAGTTGAACAACCTTTTGCTGCACATCACATCTATATTCCTTGGTCTTACCCATTGTTATGTATGACTAAGGGAATTTGGCCTGTATGTTAACTCATATTTATATCCCTGTAAAACAGGAAGTCATGGTTGAACAATTTCCTATTCCTAGTTACTGTACTAAAAAACGTAAAATATCAAAGGGAATATACTTCTAATATATTTTTCTCATATGAATTTATAGGGGTTCCAATAATTGTTGCACACTTATATCTATCCATCCATTTTCTATACTGCGTATCCTTAATGGGTTGTGGGGAACCTGGAGCCTATCTCAGGAGGCATGGGGCACAAGTCAGGGGACACCCTGGACAGGTGCCAATCCATTACAGGGCACAATCACACACACATTCACACACTCCAATGCCAATCTGCTATTTTGTGGATACTGACAATAATAAATTCTCATAACTGATGCTACACAAAACTAGCCTACACAGCCTACATGTCTTTGGACTGGGGGAGGAAACTGGAGTACCTGGAGGAAACCCCCAAAGCACAGGGAGAACATGTAAACTTCACACGCACAGGGCTGTAACAGGAATCAAACCCTTATCCCTGGAGGTGTGAGGCGCACGTGCTAAACTCTGAGCCACATTAAACCTATGTTTTGTTTGCAATTGTTTCATATCCATGAGAGCACAGTATTTTTTGTGATTCTTTTTAACAAAAGATCAAGATAATTAAAAATGTATTCTTTTTTAAATAAAAAAAGATTTTCACAGCCTTCTTTGCTCATATTTACCAAGGGTGCCAATATTAGTGGAGGGCACTATATATGCCTGAGATAAACCAACATTTCAGTATTTCTGGAAATCAAACATATCCTCTTTTGAATGAAGAGTAAAAATCATTTGCATAAAAAAAAAATGCAATTTACTAGGTCAAAAAATAATAATAATAATTAAATATATATATATATATATATATATATATATATATATATATATATATATATATATATATATATATATATATATATATTTATTTATGACTCTTGCTTTGATGGGAAAAAGATAACAATAAGGGTAGCATAGTGCTCTGTGTTTCCAACATACTACTGCAGATTATCATTAGTTTTGTGTAGCATCGGTTATGAGAATTTATTATTGTCAGTATACACAAAATAGCAAGTACACATCTGTACTGTACACGTGTTTTATTAGAAACAATCCAAAATCTAGTGGAAAGCCTTTCCAGAAAAGTGGAGGCTATTATAGCAGCAAAGCAAGAACAACTCAATGCCCATGGTTTTGGAATGGGACGTTCAATACTTGGGTGTCTACATACTTTAGGCCATACAGTGTAGCACTGACACATATGTAGCACTGACATCATTTTCAGGTTTTCAGAATTTCAGGTCCCTGAAGGCATGTGAGTATACTACCCCATTGCAGAATATGTGAGCAAGGACAATGTCTCTGATGTGTATGCTCAGATACACGATATGGCCAAAAGTATGTGGAAACCTAACCATCACATATATCATATGTGGTTCTTCCTCAAACAGTTACCACAAAGTTTGAAACACTCAATTGTATAGAATGTCTTTGTATGCTGTAGCATTACAATTTCCTTTCAGTGGAACTAAGACAGCATGACAGTGCCCCTGTGCACAAAGCAAGCTCCATAAAGACGTGGTTTGCCATGGTTGGAGTGGAAAAACTTGAGGTCAGGGCTCTGTGCAGGACACTCAACTCCACTGATCACCTGACTGAGTGCCAGGCATCCTCACCTAACATAACTAATGCTCTTATGGCTGAATGAGCTTAAATCTGTACAGCCACGCTCCAAAATCTAGTGGAAAGAAGGGCCTTCTCAGAAGAGTGGAGGTTATTATAACAGCAAAGGGAGGACTACATCCGGAATGGGATGTTCAACACGCACATGGTCAGGTGTACACCAATCTTCAGACACTATATAGTGTACTTTCCTGATATGTCGCTTTCTGGCTTTTTAACTGCATGCAGTGTTTGACTTTTGACAGAGAGAGCAGGAATTATTATTATTTTTCAACACAGCTGTTTTATAAGAGCTGTCAAGTAATCCCACAAATCCCCCACACACAGTAATCCCACAAATCTGATGACAAGAAACGACATGCTATTTAGTCCAATTAAACTTCTCAGAAAGACGAAAAAAATTTGCCACAAAATGCTAGGGATTTAGGGATAAATGCACATCCTTCCTTAATATTTTTTTGAGTATGACATTATTTTTAGTATGTTATTTCACATGACATGTTCTGTAATACATGCATAGACATAACATTTTATGCCTTAATAGCAAAGATACAACAACAACAACAACAATAATAATAATAATAATAATAATAATAATAATAATAATACTCACATAATCCAGTTTGGGCATCACAGTCCTACAGCCTCCCATCTTGAATTTGAACAGGTTGTATATTTCCTCTGGATGTCCTAATGACTTCAGGATATCCATGTTTTATTATTATTATTATTATTATTATTTAGTTTAACATGCGGTGAGAGTGTGTTCAGCTTGTGTACCGGTTTTTGTACATTTCACGCAGATGGTCTTTTTCTACTCTGGTTGGATACACAGCAAGATTCCCTCCCACCTGGGTGTGCAAGCAAGCAATCCTTTTTAAATAGCATGAAACGTCAGATCAACTGACGTTTGTGATTGGTTTCGTGTCATGGGCTCAGAGTCGAGCAGCCAATAGGCGTTCAGAGAGGCTAATGTGATGCCCCGCCTCACCTAGCGTGTTCAGGCTTTATTGCCAAGGAAAGCTCTGATTGGTTTGGAGCTAAGTCATGTTCAGCCTTAAATATTATCATCAAAACAGTGTTTCTACAGTATGTGGTTAGCTTATCTGTCGGTATGTACATGCTTGAATATGATTAGTGATCATTGCAGTAATTTATTTTGTTTTAGAAAAGGTTTTAAATACATCATTACATAATTTCTTTCCTGCATAATGTATTTCTCAAATCTTCAGTCATTTTCATAGAGACCATAGATATATAAATAAATAGCAAAAAGAGTCTTGTTTGATTCTTATTTATTTAATTAAGTTCCTCTGTAAGATCAGCTACTCTGAGAGAAAAAAAAAGAGATATAAAGTTCAATGCACTGTTACAGCTTGTAATATTTGTCCTTTGTCCAATGTAGT
The DNA here is from genome assembly GCF_023375685.1 of Ictalurus furcatus. Lineage (NCBI taxonomy): Eukaryota > Metazoa > Chordata > Actinopteri > Siluriformes > Ictaluridae > Ictalurus > Ictalurus furcatus. The sequence goes on from NC_071256.1 coordinate 7,345,736, forward strand.
GTCCTTGTACAAGACACTGAGGTTAACCATAATAATAATAATAATAATGGAGCAAGGTGTCAATACATACAGCATACATACATTTTTATACATTGGAAAAAAAAAACAATTCATGAGTTTTTCTCACAGTCGAATGAACAAAAGTTTAAACACTTTAAAATATAACGTGGATCCTCATCTAGATCTACTCCGACTTATGCTTAGAATTCGGACCCAGTGCTATAGGCTACCTGTGAACATGAAGAAAGACTCAACCCTGTTTGCTTCAAGTCAATAAATATTAGGCGTTCTTCTTAAAATTACGAGGAAAAAAAAATCAAATTAAAGTGAAGAATTTGCAGTGCATCATTGAATATTATTTTTTGTTAATTATTGAAAGAGATTTTGGCTCGTCATGAATTGAAATCCTGTTTCAGTTTTCTGTGCCTTTTAAAAAAAAAATCTTAATTTCAATATGAGGAAATGACAGGCCTCTTACTGTCACATTGTTTATGTAGGTGTATTATGTGTGTATTACTTTCTATTCAATAACTACTTGACATATTCACAGTTATGTGAGTATTAATATGTTGATGCTTATTATGGGTGTTTTTAATGCTCTCAAAGTCAAACTGTAACTCAAACATGATTGGTTAGGTTTTGACCATATGAGGAGTGCTTTACTGAATATATCCTCTTGAGAATTCTCTCTCGAATCTTTATTTGAAGAGGTGATTCTTGGAAAGGGAGTGTACTTTTTTATATATATAATGAAAGTTAGCACAGCTAGTAGTAAACACATACATGTTTTCAGTAATAGAACACTGAGAGCAATGAATGAAAGCAGTAAAGGCACATGGGGCCTTTATTTTTTTAGTTGTATTTTTTAGTCATTGTTAAGTAACTTTCTTTATAAATACTGAAGACAATTTATCAGTGGAGTAATTCCAGCAGTCTGTGAGTATTTGACCAGGATACGTTCCTGAACGTTGGTCTTAGGTATCAGGCATGTTACTCTCGTGAAGCTTGATTGGTTTCTGTCATTTCTCAGTTCAGCTGTTCTTACAGTATCTTCCACTGTGTCATGGTTGTGTTTGACGTGTTTTATATAGTTGTTGTTTTTTTGGGGGGGGGGGGGCGGGGGGGTCGCCCCGTTCAGTCCCGTTTGCCATCACTGGTTTGCTATGAGTCCTGACAGAAACTGCAACATTTGACTGAAAGACAACAGGTTCATGTGAGGATCAGGCTGTTCCAAGGCTCATTTTTGGAGCTGGGTGCTACAGTATGGGCTCCTGGAGAGAGCTTCAGTGATGAAGCCCCACTTTGGCCTCCCATGTATGAGATCTAGATTGAAAGTAGTTATTATTAGTACTCCTCAACCTCAAGCATGCACATGTCTGATTATGCAATCTTCTGTACTCACCTGTGTATGTATATTATGATGGGAATAGAGAGTGGGCGTGTCTGGCTCAGTCTTGATTGGACGGGGTTCTACTGCATGGCCACCAGTGTTGGCTGCATTAGAAGGGGTGTGGCCTTCATTCCCAGGGTTTCCTGTCAATCATCATGTAAGCATTCTTTATTATTTGTTCATTTGTATTGATCATTTATCTGTATTTTTTTTTTCACTTTTTCACCCCCATGTGTCTATTAGAACAGGGGTTCTCAAACTTTTTGCAGAGAGGGACCCCTTTGTAAAAAAAAAAAAAAAAAAAATTCCACAAACCCCCTCAGTACAGATTTATTTTATGAACATAATACCACTAGTCAATTTATAGGCCTCATTTATCAAGCTGGATAGAAATTAATTTATTCGTATACAAATTTGTTCGTATCTGTATTGGACTTTAAAGGTGATTGGTATTTATCAAAGTGCACACCTGAGTACGAAGAAAATCAGCATTACAGAAACTTTCATTTCATCCGGCAGGAATTTTTTGTTTGGTTCGGCCTACGAAAACACTTATACACGACTTTACTAAAAGATTGAGAAATGAGGACCATTATTCAAGTTGTAATTTATTAGAGCTTTTTGTTCTCAAACTTTACACCCATAGAGTACATGTTAATAAAATTGACATCATTTTCTACTAGGTCTACTTGTTTTTAAATAAATGGTTGAAGTTTGGCTTAAATTAATTAAATTCAAATGACCATTTAAATAGGTTAATGATTACCAAAGCTCAGTATACAGTAGGGTCCAAAAGTCTGAGCCTGTTTGGCATTCTTTTTCAATTTAACACAATACTTTTCCTTACAAATTATATTATAAGCAGCAACTTGTGAAAAGTAGAATCTTTACGTGAATGTCCGAATTTCTTAGTATTTGGTGCGTCTCCATTTTGCTTTAATGACAGTGTGCATTCGAGCTGGAACAGGCTCCACAAGTTTGTGTAAAACCTTCTGATCCATTTTAGATCAAATCCATTTGGGCTTGGGCAGGATTTGGGCAGGATTTGGGCAGTGGTAGCCCAGTAGTTAAGATGTTGGGCTACTGCTTGAAAGGTTGTGAGTTCAAACCCCAGCAATACCAAGCTGCCACTGTTGGGCCCTTGGGCAACATCCTTAACGCTCAAATGTATAAATGAAATAAATGTAAGTTGCTCTGGATAAGGGTGTCTGCAAAATACCATCAAATGTCAAATCCATTGGAGTGTCGTCTGGACACGTGCTACAATGGAAGAGATAAGACCCACTGAAAAGCTGACCTTTCGTACAAAGCAGTTAACATGGTCAATATCACAAATTTTCTTACATTTAAACCATGACCTAGAAATTGTGCAGCATCTTGAATATTGAATAGTCAACATGTTGCAAATTTCTTTTTTCTTTTATTTTTTAAAATTATTATTATTATTATTATTATTATTATTATTATTATTATCATTTAGAATTTTCATAATTCTAAAATTTTCTGCTTATTTCCACTTTTAAATAAAATAACCCACTGCCACACCCCAGATTTTCAGTGTTGTCTCAGACCTTTGGACTCCACTGTAGACCCCCTGGCTACGCTTCACTGATCCCCTGGGGGTTTCCCCACCACCTGCTTTGAGAACCACAGTGTAAGAAGACACTTTCATACCAGGCTTAGACTTGTTGAGGTTTTTGGGTTTGCGCTTGCGTGTCTGAATGCCTTCCTTTTTCATGGCAAGAGGACGAGGAACCTGTTTTGGAGAAAATTAATAAATTTGTGATTCACTTGTGGTAAACCTACATATCAAGACTTTGTATGTAAAGCCATATCTGCTTTGACCTTATTGAGAATCAAAAGCTTATGCCTTCTCAGTGTCATATCTTTATAATATACAGAAAACTATATTATTCCAAACTCTTGAAATAGTGATGCATACACATAATATATAGAGTTTAAAAAAATGATTTTATGCTTTTATATTATATTTAATAATGTCATAAGTGTAGGACATCCATCTTGGCCTGGTGTCTCTTTATGCTGGCAGTAGTTTAATCATAACTCCAGTTAATTTGGATTTTGAAGTCTGTCATCCCACATATTGAAAATATTGCTGCTTTGGCTCTCACCCCATGTAGCTTCATGTAGAGGCCACAGGCATTGCACACAGGCTCTCCTTCTGCATTTCGTCTCCACAGAGTGGTGGTTGTGGTGTGGCAGTTAGTACAGGAAAGGCCCACTCTCCTGGAAGCAGACTGATTGGGAGTGTGTAAGAAAAAGAGAAAGAAACAGTTGTTATCTTCTGGTGTTAACTTCTGTTATTATGGTACATAAATGCATCTCTTTCCATGTGAAGGCCGAGAAACAGATCATCCTGTCACTCCTGAGCAGTGTTGGGTAAGTTACTCAAAAAAAGCAATCCACTACAGCTGACTAATTACTACTTTAAAATTGTGATCTGATTACATTACTGATTACTGCATGTAGAAAGTAATCAGATTATTAATTACTTTACTTTCACGTTACTTTCAAAACCTATCAAACCTACAAAAATACATGACAACGTGAAACTCGTAGTTCTTTCAGTAATTTTAGCACGCATCAATGTATGACATGATCAGAAAAGGTCATTTTTTTTTCATAAAAATTGCCTTGGGTGTTGTCACTATTTGTAGGTCTACCACACTGATAAAATATAAAACTTTTCTAACTAGGCTAGTTTGGTGTTGCTAGCCAAGAGGAGGCACAACTAAGCTCTCCTTGTATGAGTTTAGCTGCTACAGTGCCATGCAGAGTACATTATCTTTCCTTATGCTCAGCTCATATCATGTTCATGTAAACAGGAACTCATATAGACATTTACACACCTTGTTTTCCCGCTCAGCATCAGCGGATGTTACTGTTTCTGTTTCAACCGCTTTACTGGTTAAAAATAAAATCAGCATATATCTATTTTTCATCACATTGACTGTGAGCTAACGTTTGGCAGAATTGAGAGACTGTCAGCCAATAAGACACGAGTATTTTAACGTATTTTCCTGTAAACCCTGTCTGATTGGTCTCGCGTCAGTTCACTGAATATATAAAATTACAACACTGCTGTCTTCTTTTACTGACGATCAGTTACGCAGTGACAAACTGTTCCAAGTGGAGAATTATTCAGGCCTAAAGAAAAAATCTTCGGGGTGACAGCCCTGAATACTCAGGTCAGGTTACACCTCTGGCAGCCACGCAAAACCTGATTTATTTAAAAAATGCATTTTACTTAATATTGTGTTCTTAGCAATAGATTTGTAACACAAGTAATGTAATTTTATAGACATCAGTAACTAATCAAATTACATAAATTTAAAATGTAATGCGTTACATTACTGCGTTATCAGAAAAAGTAATTAGTTTACAGTAATGCAGTATACTCAACTCTGCTCCCGAGTAACGCAAGAGAAAAGCATTCACCCTTTCTTTAGGGGCCATGCTGTCTGGGTTTGAGAGATTGCTTTACTCTCTACCCTGTCAATCAGGGATACTAGCCAATCGCAAGCATCTGTGAGCTCATGTACTGTATGTGGAAGAGGGTAGATAGCGCTTAAGTCTGTGTGTGTTATGGTACTGTGTGATGCAGCAGTTTGAAAACATGTGGTTGGCTGGGTTCACGTGTCTTGGAGGACGCATGGGATAATAGCAAAGCAAAAAGAAACCCAGATCTTCCTATCCATTATTATTTATTTTCTACTTTATAATTTGCAAGTAAAGTTAATTAAGTTGTGGCCATGACTTCAAGTTCTTCAGGACCTCAAACTGAGTTCCTCATGGCCATCAATTGAGTTGAGTTCCTTGAGCTCTAGCTCTTAGTACTTACCTACTGACAATAATTGTATTTTAAAAATGACTGCGATACAGAGAAATCAATTGAATTAGACCAATGGGTCCACAGGAAGCTAAGAATGGAGAAGACTGACAATATTAACACTTCAATCTTGAAATGATGTATAAAGACATACTGGTATTCCAAAGTGGATACACCTTAATTTCACCTTAACCAAATTCTCCAAGCAAAAAGCCTTTATTTTTTTGCCTGTTCCTCCCAAAGAATTAACTAAGGACCAAATAATAAGTATGACTTTCCCTCAACATATCAAGTCATGGGCTCAGGTTATGCAATTCATAGCTATGACTTTGGTATCTCACGGCAAGAACATAAAAATATATGGCCACTTAGTTAGTGGCCTCATAATAACTTGTAGCCTTAATATATTACTTCATGGCCAAGTCTTATTACAAAATAACCACCATGTCACCTCAGCACCTAAATCTATTTTTGGAATCTATTTTTGTTTTCTATCAAATGATTTAATTCTTTTTGTTTGCATAATACAGTACTACATTTACCATATGTTACTATAGCCTTAATTGTACTACAGACTCTTTCTTAAACATGACATTTGTTTCCAGCTTCTCATCCAGTTGGTCGTTTAGGGAAGGATATAATGCTAATAAGACACTACTTTCACAGTTATGCTTTTTACATCCAAAAACTAATACATGATGTTGCAAACTGAATTTTGACTCACGAGTCGTCTCTGGGGTTTGATCAGAGGCCTGTTGATGCCATTCATCTTGTGGTAGAGTCCACACGCATTACACAGGTAATGACCAGTCCCGTCTCGTCGCCACAAAGGAGTGGACATGGCCCCGCAGTTCACACACTCTCGGCCTTCTGCGAAATCATCGAACAGATCTGAAAGGCAGTGAAGGAGAAAGAGAAAGAATACATTCAAATGATTCATATGGTCAAATCAGCGATGGTGAGGGGTTTGGAGCGATGTATCCCGACATTGTTGCGCTGTTTAACTGAGCTGTTCCATTATTATGATGATGTGTGGGGGTGCACGGTGGCTTAGTGGTTAGCACGTTTGCTTCACACCTCCAGCGTCCGGGGTTCAATTCCCGCCGGGGCCATGTGTGTGCGGAGTTTGCATATTCTCACCGTGCTCCGTGCACCGTGCTCCGGAGTTTCCTCCAGGTACTCCGGTTTCCTCCCCCAGTCCAAAGACATGCATGGTAGGCTGATTGGCGTGTCTAAAGTGTCCGTAGTGTCCGTAGTGTATGAATGGGTGTGTGAGTGTGTATGTGAGTGTGCCCTGTGATGGACTGGCACCCTGTCCAGGGTGTACACCGCCTTGTGCCCGATACTCGCTGGGATAGGCTCCAGGTTCCCCGTGACCCTGCAGAAGGAGTAAGTGGTAGAAGATGGATGGATGGATAATGTGTGGTACTTGGAGTACTATAACCTTTTAAAAAGACATATGGAAATGAGTTTGGTAATTGCTGTAGTTTACACTTTCCTAACTGTATCCTAGCACTGTTAGCTTAGACTTGCATCTATGCAAATTTATCTTTCCATAAAATAACTCCTTCTGTAGTTTATAGTGTTATAGTATTAAAAATCCTAATGTGTGCTGTAACATTGTTTCTTATATTGGTTAGCTAGCTACACATACATCTATTTTTTACTGGCTGCTCATTTAGCATGTTAAATGTAAACACTGCTAGCATTACCCTTGCTAACTATATATATATTTATACACACCACACACACACAATGTGTAGAAAAGTAATTTCCTTGAAAATGGCTGCTTAAGATGAATCGAATTGTAAAACATTACAATTTTCTGTCACACTGATAAGAAATGTGCTTTTGTGCTTATATCTGCCCTTTCATCCAAATGATTCTGCTAATCGCTTAAAATTTTCTTTGTAGGTTTACAGGTTTTTTTTTACTGGCGATTAAATTGAAAGATAAATTTGCCTGCGTACATGGCATACCGAAGCTTAACTTTGTTTCTTTGTTTCTAGCTTTAGCAGCATAAACCAATACATCACCAGCCTTCCACAAGAGAATTTGCTATAGAGCTAGCTGTAAAGGTTAATACCCTAACAAAACTAGCTGGAGAAATTACAACTAGGTATTTAGCTGTGAATAATCGTTGTAGTTACTTGAGTAGTCACTTTAAAGGGGTGCGGACTGGGGAGCTGACAATTAGTAGAGTTATCATGCAGTGATTTAAAAAAACTAAACAACAACAATCCACTTATATCAGGCTGAAATCAGCAGAAAATGCTGGATCAGATATCTGGTCAAATTTTAAGCATGTTTTAATTTCTAAAGCGACATTCATTTTATATTGTTACATACTGTATACGGTATTGTTTTATACAGTTCTTTTGCACTGTTAAATTTAATTGGCTAACTTATGTGAATTCTTTCAATTAAAAACGCACATGGGGTCGACTTAAGATTTCAGTATTTGTATCAAGCTAAAATAAAGTGCTTCATGCCATCACTACAATCCATCCCTAACCCAAGCATAATTAAAAAAAAGCCTATCCAGCAAAGGTTTCTACTGTATACAGTATTAACAGATAAGGCAACAACTGTTGTCTGTTTTGACCAGCAGGAGGGGTCATTTCTCATGTTTTAGCCTTCTGCGTCTGCTGGTGGTTCTGCTTTTTCTCTGCATGAGACAGGTCGCCCTTTGATAACGAAAAGCTGCTCTGTATATAGAGCAGAAAAATCCAGCTAATCTTTGTAAATGGAAACAACACAAAGTGCCTGAGAGAGCTTCTTAACAGCCATGCTGAAGGATCGATCAGCGTGGACAAATGGAATGAAAGAGAGGAGCAATTTCTCTGTGTATATTTCATTACTGTGACTAGTCTTCAAAAAGACTTCAATTAGTGTCAAAGCTCAATTTAAGTTAATCCTCGTTCAATGAAAGATCTCTTAAGACTCTCTGGGATTGCTCATATTAGCCGACTGTAAAAAAAAAAAAAAAAAAGAAAGAACAAAAAGCAATGTTTATGAATACTATTTATTTAGCAGAATTTATGATACTGCTCCAGTATACACAAGGACACGTCCTCAATCAGAATAAAACACAGGGCTCAGTGGTTAAAGGCTCTGGGTTACTGATCAGAAGGTCAGGAGTTCAAGCCCCAGCACTGCCAAGCTACCACTGTTGGGCCCTTGGGCAAGGCCCTTAACCCTCAACTGCTCAGTTGTATAAAATGAGATCGCTCTGGATAAGGCCGTCTGCCAAAATGCCATAAAATGGAAATGTAAGATGAATATAACTGTCGCATAAGTCAATAGCTTTCCTTCTGTAAAATACTGTACATTCATAATGTACAGTAAGGCATAATAAACAAGGAACTAAATAGGCTATTAAATATTAACTCAACAACGCACAATATGTTATCAGTGGTGGAATGAAAAGTGAAAAAAAGGGGAAAGGTATTATTCATCTTCTTTTAGCATGAGAACTGAAATGAATTCTTTAGTGTGAAAGTAGTTATAGAAACAAAAAAATGAAATGGAAATAACAGACGTATTTGAATATTTGTTTCTGCATCAAATAAAAGGCTACGTATTGTTAAGCAGCAAGTTTTTTTCAGGTTAAAATCATAGAAGGGAGGTATATAATACACAACAATAAAAGTGCTGTTGAGTAAATACCGTAATAGAAATGGTAGTTGTGAAGAAAGTTGAGAGCTGGTCATATTTATTTATTTATTTATTTTACATCATTGTTTATTTATTTATTTTACATCAATGAGTCCATGCTTTGGGATACAGATGAGTACTTCACTTACCCTTTACTACATCTACAATAAGTACTTTAACCTGCCACTTTATTAGGAACACCTGTACCCCTGCTTACTCGTGTAATTATCCATTTTGCCAATCATGCAAGAGCATTTAGCTTCTTTTAGTGTTTATATTCAATCATCAGAATGGGAAACAAATATAGTTTCAGTGACTTTGACTGTGGCATGGTTGTTGGTACCAGATGAGATGATTTGAGTATTTTCAGAAATCTCCAGAGATTTTTCCACACACAGCAGTCTCTAGAGTAGTGTGAAAAACGAAAACTCCTGGTTGATAGAGAGGTTAGAAGAGAATGGCCAGACTGGATTGAGCTCAGAGGAAAGCTACGATAACTAAAATAACCACTCTTTTATAACCAAGGTGAGCAGATACACATCTCAGAATGTACAACACGTCGAGGCAGATGGGCTACAGGAACACAAGACAACACCGGGTTCCATAACAGAGCAGAATCTGAGGCTAGAGTGGGTAACGAAACTGGACATTCAAAAAGTCTCAAAATTGTCATAGCTTCGATCTACATTTCAGATAACCCTTGATTCTCTCTAAGGAATTTGGATGTTGCAGAACTGAAGACACACAAAGGCCTTTTTCCAAGGTTCTCAGCAAAACTGCTACAATCCTAACCTTGAGACTGGTGAGAGACAGCACACACAAGAAGAACAATGAACAAAAGAACACTGGCACCATCAGTGCAAAATCAGTTCATCTTCTCACCATATACAGTACAAACATGCAGATGGTTTTACTGCATTTTTTAAAAAATTTTTAAATCAGCCTCAATGAGATACTGATACAGTTATTCACATTACTCCTTCCTGCCAATTACAAAATTCCACAAAGCACAGTAATGACAAGATTATGAACTGTCAAAATATTTATAATCCCTGATTGATTATAGATACAAAGCATACTGGAAACTGATGCAATGA